>NW_022197640.1:2103919-2344007 GCF_009176525.2 Contarinia nasturtii
CCAACGTACAAGAAAAAGAATTTCTTTCTCGGCCTTACACAATGTGACATTAAGAAATTGGGTTACTCGAACAATTTTAGATATATAGATATAGATATACATGTATAAATGTATTATTATTTTTTTCGCAGGTATTATTGTGTATAATATTACAATTCTCATTCTTTCTAACGTTTTAAAACTTTATATTCAACTGAAACCAACCAAATACCATCGAATTTGAATTTCGAATACAATAAATTTGGTGAACGTTACCAATTCGGTTTGCCGTTCGTTTTTTTTTTTTTTTGCCTATAAAATACATGCCGAAGAGAATGAATATGGTTCGCAATAACGATTATTAAATCGTTGTATTATACACAGTTTTACTTTGTTTGAAATTCAGTTGGTGATAATTATACAATTTTTTTTTTACCGGTGTATCCCTACGTCCTTATCGCTCAAAGTTTATCTTGATCTAAGTCTTTAGTGATATATTATATGTATATTTTGATTTTTATTTACTTTTCCGTTTTCCTTTATTTCGTTGAATTTTTTTCTCTTTCCTTTTTTCGTCTAACCAAAGAAAATCGTTTTCAAGACAGTTATTCCAAAGCGGTTAGTTTTGAAATGAGCACAATATAATTTTTCAAAGCAAATAATGGAAATTGACTTAAATATGAATTGTTGGTTTTCATCGTCGTTATTTGTCATTTTCATTTCATCTCTTCATCTATCTCTTAACATTTTCCATAGCGTGAACAAATTGAATGGTTTTGTGTTGCGAGAGAGAGAGAGAGAGAGTGGGTGAGTAAGTGAATGACTGAAGGAAAGGAAAGGAAATGAACATTATTTCCACACAAATTTGAGTGGTTTGAATAATGTTACGAATGAATGAACTCGTTTGGTTGCGGTTTTGTATGATATCGTGGTATTTAAGTAATATTATCACAACTATATTATTCGAATAATGTCGATTAACAAATCAACGAATGGCTCTCATGTACTTTATTTGTTTGGTCAAATGACTGATTAGACTAGTAATATTTCAGTCGTCCACATTTCATCGAAATAATAATTTGAACACTGAATAAATTTTAATTCGAGTAAAGTAAGTCGATTCGGTGAATTTTGGTTTCATGATCTGGTTCAATGTCATTGAAAATGTGAATCATTTAAATGGATATCAAATTGGTTGATAGAAGATCATTTCTTCGGACACGCACACGAATTCGAATCGTTTCGAGGAACAGCTATTTCAACAATTCCATTTGGTATAAGAATACGGTGTCTCACTTATTTCAAACAGAATATATACGGATTGACTATGTATTTCTCGCTCTCAATCATTTTATCATTTGTAAATGTAGTGATGAATTTGTAATTATGCCAGTGATGCCAGCTGTCGCTGAAGCGCAGCAACATTTACACAATGATAATGCACGAAAATACAAAATTGAATGCCAACTGTTTGTTCGAAAAAATGTGTTGATATTGTCACATCCCTTTATACATGCATTTCTGAAGAACAAATATTAGATTTTCGTTTTATTTTTCTACATTTTATAAATTAAGGTGACATGTTCTCCGTCTTTGAGCCAATTTTAATTTAATACTATTTTAGTGTTGATAACCTTTGGGTTTCAGTCTTTGCATTGTCTTATGTCATCACTTCTTTTAGCGAAACTTTTAAAACAATCATATTCTTAACGTGTATATTCCTTCGATTTGGAATTGATTGCTTTTTATTTTTTTTTGGAAAAAATACAAAAAAATGAGGCATAGATTGTTTATTTCAATTTATAACAAATGCATTAAGCAATCCATTTGTCATGCGAGCCCAGTGCCATGCGATTTTCACGTGTTGTATATATCTCTGTCACTGAAATGCACTTGGCTTAACAAACAACTGTCACTATGATAAACAAGAAACTATACATGAACTACAAGAAGTGTGTATGAAATACAATGGTTTCCCTTGAATGTATCAACATGCAGTTGGACACGATTCACGAACCAAATTTTGATCTTTCATTATTTATCAAACTGAATTATGTTCTATCGGTTAATTCGCTTTTAATTCTCGTGTGAAATGACTGTGTTTATTTTTCTTTTCGAATTTAATGTGCAATGTGTATATGTTTGTTTTTACATGAATCCATCATTAGTACATAGAGAACAAACGGCGAGCATTGAAAACGAGAATGAAAACGACCATTACGGCAATATTATCACACACGTACCCGTATATATTTCGGAAACGAGCACAGCTGAAGAATAAAAACGGACGGAAAAATTAGAAGCGCATGGGGAAAAATGCATAAATTATTCTAATTGTTTCTGCATTAAAAATATCATAAAATTCAACAAATGGCCAGCTCGAGAAGGTGAAAAAGGGTTGGCATGATAACTTATACAATGTGACAAGGGACATAATACAAGCAATGCACACAGAAGCACACACTCACACTACAAATATGTTTGTTCCGTGCACGATTTTAGTTTGAATTGCCATGAAACCGTAAAAATAGGTCATTTGAGCGCTTCAAAGTTTTCGTGCGGCAACTAAAGAAAAAATCGACTAATTTATTGATTACAACATTGAACGAAAATTGTAAGAATATAGAAAGAAATGCATAGAGTGCAATTGAATGAAGGAAAGGAACTCAGAATAATTTCTTGTGAAAAAAAGCACAGAAAATCTGCACATGTTTTCCAAGCTCTTTATAGTCTGAATGTATTGAAACGTGTAAATAAAGTGCAAATACAATGAAGCAACTATAACTCACACACAAAATGCGATCGATTACAAAACACTCAACATTCGACGAATCGAATGTACTAATGAGCAACTAACATGACACACATAATCGTTTGCTTAAAACGTAAGTGTATAATATCAATTGCTTTTGTCACCATCATTTTTATCACACGCCTGCAATAATTGCTTTTTTTCTTTCACAGAGACGGAGAGAGAAAGAGAGATCAATGTACAGTAGCCAGTCGGCATATAACACAAAGCTTCGCTGTTGTTTTTCTCAGTTCCTCTCTCTCTCGCTCTTCCTCTCTCTTTCTGTTTCACTTAAAACTACACATAATCGTAAATAAGCTTGGCAATCTAATGGCCCATTGTTTTTTTTTGTTCAGCGTGTGCAGTGTGCACGATTTAAGGTGTTACCCGAATGAACAATGACCAAACTGATCTTTCCGTAAAACATATGCCACTATGTAAAATCGTGAATGTTGTAATTGGCAACATCGGTCAATTGCTCTATTGCAATTGCAGCTAAGTGTACGGTTGAAATGCAGGTTTCAAGCGTGAAAAATGTCACACAATGTGCATTGCACTATTGTGTACTAAAACAAAACCGTTTTGTAAAAAATAAAATCTCTCTCGTTTGGAATGAACATTCATTCAGGCGATATGCCAAGTGAAAAAGAAAGCGCAACCGTGTGTCTAAATAAAAGAAATTGCAGGTAAAATAAGGCTTTGACGGCTAATGTAAAATGTAAAACGTGCAATGAAATCGAGATTTATACATTAGGGTGAAAAATGTGGGTAAGTGAACTCATTGCTTTGCGACTAATGCGTGAACCAGCATAAATTAACGCAATAAATGTTCACCTTTTGCATTTACCGATGCCGACACCGTTACCGAGAACAAAACCCAATAAACAAGTGCATTTTTATTTTTGTTTTTGTTCAGGTTCGGTCTTTCACTTAAACAATTAATTTGCACAGTACCCTTTTATTGTTTCGATGCACATACATTTGAATCGCATAATTTCGAAATGGGCGTATACGCCGATATATCGAAGCCGTCATATTCGCCGAATAAATTTCATGTGAACATGCAATCATTATATATAGAGATGAAAGAAGACCCTTGGTTTGCGAGGCCCTACATTTTAGAGATAACGTGAGAAATCCATAATATTTATTAAATCTGATTATGGTTTTTCCAATAGAAGGGCATTTATGTGAGAACGAAGGAAAGTGTAAAAGAGCGACGAAAGAAAAAAAATCAATCGAATTTCTGTGTGTGAATCGATGTAAACGTATTTGAATTTCATAAACGAAATACAAGACAAACCAAAAGGAGTAAGTGTATGTGCGGGCCTATACATACACAGTAAGAAAATATCAGCCGACGCTATACGCAAAACCGACTGGTACGTGCGCTCATACGTTTTTACATCTTTTACATCTAGTGACCATACGATTTTTCGACTGATTCGTTACTCTTTGTGCGTATCTTCGCACAGTCGAAAAATCGTATGGTAATAGATGTAAAAGATGTAAAAACGTATGAGCGGACGTACCAGTCGGTTTTGCGTATAGCGTCGGCTGATATTTTCTTTCTGTGTAAAGAACGAACGAAAAAAAAGCACGAAACCAAATCCATATATATATATATAACATATATATTGTTTGATTGTAACCAAACTAATCGAAATACGAGAGAACAAATGTTTGTTGTATTAGTTGGTTAAATATAGCCACAATGAAAAGAATGTAGTGCATCGATCGATAAGTATCCTTGAAAAAGCCACCGAATAGACAACCATACATAATTCACAAATCATACACTAACATATGAGTAAAAAGTCTTTGCACTAAATTCAGATGTTCGCCATTCAAACAACAAACACACAATATTAAATTCTTTTTTATTGGTATAAACCTTTATTCATAGGCTATCGAATAGCACATTCACTTTACACTGAACGGACCATTGTCTTCGATTTTTCTTAATATGCGTCGAACCATCAAAATTATGTTCTGGACAACCGATTTGTCGATTTTTTTCAACTTTCTCTCAATCCATGCAACCAATTGTTGCTCGTTTCAAGTATTTTGGACCTTCGCCTATAACATACATCCAAAAACAGACTAGAAATAATTAATTCTGTGTTTTTTTCTGAAGTTAAAAAGATGGTCCTTTTTTCATGGAAATGATATTTTTTAAGAAGTGAGCCATTATTGTGATTTTTTCTGCTTGCAAAGCACAATTTTGTCTTTAATCAGATGGTCCACAACAAATTCTATCGATTTCAAGAATATTTGGTTGATAATAGAGCAAGTAATTGAGGTTTAACCTTACATTTCAGCACTAAATTTTCGAATAATGGCTCCAAGACACCTTCCAAAGAAGATCCTACCATACAAACACCCCTTTATCAAAGTTCAGTTTGTCGACGTCTCTAGCCTTATATAGTAGTGCCCTAACATAATCAATGCTAAAGAAACCACTTGCACTTGATTCGTGGTTCGATTTGGCGATGGATGTTTCACTGTCCAAAATGTTGAATTTTTGAATGCAACATGCTATGAGGCGAAGTGAACATCCAATGTTTGACACTATTTGGAATTTTTTCATAACTTATTTTGCTGATTGCTATTGATTGTGTCTGAATCTGTTGTTTTGGTTCAAATTCGGATGTGCTGTAACCATAATAATCACCAAAAATGAATGGTTGCTTGACCAACCCGGTTTTCGGTACATGATGACAATTTTGTAGGGTTTGAGCATTTAAATTGGGAATACGACTGGACTATCTGCTTTTTCTAGAATCTTTGTCTTCATATTAAGTCCATGAAACACAATACATGGTTCGAAGATAGATTGGTTCATCTTTAGACACATGCAGATTTTGTTTTGAACTTAGCTGTCCAAAAGCATTTGAGACACTTTTTCGTAAATCCGATTTGTACGTCATCACGAATGGAAATTGTTGTGCAAACTGTGTTTGACAGTAGAGTAGGAGTCCCGTTAGGTCTCCTATGTGCATTGGTTTACATTTTAGATTTTGTTTATGTGGCGCAATAAACGCCTGAATCTAGTGCAAAGACTTTTTACTCATATGTTATTTAATATTAAATACACGAAATGGTAACAGTGAAAAGCAAACGGGAAATAAGATAAACGAGAAAAGAACCATCAAGCACTTAAAACTCGACGTGAACACAGATACACCCAGTTTAGAGGAAAATGAAGAGCGAAAAAATCTGTGGGAGAATGTAGCGATACAATTACAACATTATTGAAATTCGATAGCACGTACATTGAAGGCATTTTTATATCTCTTTCGTTGTTTTTCTTTAGTTGGTCGTTGTGTTTGTGTGTGCTCCCGCAAGAAATTTCGTGTACTTTTCCAATACAAAAATACAATGCATACTTCGATGATCTACTCTTTTGTTTGACGCTTTTAAAAATTTGCGATTCACGACTTATAGTTTGTGAACGTGAATTTTGTGTTTGTGTATGTGTGCTTAGCTTTCATCGATTTTCTCCATATTTGCATACGGCATGACTTTTACAACATAATTTGCTCATATTGGTTTGTTTATCATCTCGAGCGGCCGTCAATATGTGTTTATTCGTCGTTATTTAGCATTTGACACACATTTAAATGGAACGCTCAAATGATACCTGTGTATTGCATTTGATTTATCGGTCATTTGTGCAACCGCATGCCCACCCAATTGGTTTAAAATTAAATTAACCGAAATTGTAAATGCCAATGTATAATACGAATTGGAAATGGGTAAATTGGTGTGGTGTGTAATGCAAATTAAGCGCCGAAATTTCGTGATGTAAATTGTAAAATGTGAATGGTGCAATGCATTCTTGGCATGAGGAAGTGTGTTATTGTGCAGAGAATGACTTTTCATCGAGTAGCATGTTCCTTGCAGTCATGCTGATTCCTTCATCTATTGTCAGCATATATATTTTTTTGTGGAGTTGCTGTTGCTTTTGTCGCTGCTAATGTTACTGCCCAAGATAGAATGCACTTTGCCACACTTGCTCGGTCGCTCACAAACACACAGGCGCGCACATACATACGAGAACAGAAGAAGGAGAGATGGTTGGCATTGGTATTGGTGGAACGATGTGAAAATGTGCAAGTGTGTTTCGTTGACTGCTTGACTGCTTGGCGTTGTGTACATTAATTCCTAGTCTTGCTGACCTTATTTTTCGTATCATATGCGCTTTCGATTTTATTTTGTTACTGGCCTGTATGAACATATAATAAAATTTTATCTGCAATATCCCTGTAAAAGAGGCGAACGAAATCACCCTATTCCAAACGGAAAAATGGGAGAAAAAGAAAACAATAGCAACAACGATATGACGACGACTGCGTATACCCATTCTAACCGCGTGTGTAGAATTCGCAATGTAATGCTATCCCTTTGTTGAGGTACACTATGCTAAAATGTATACAATGCATACTCCTACGAAGCACGATACACGAGACATGATCTGAATCTTAGCATAGCGCTTGGCAAAACACATACAATCTGACGCTTTTGTCTTTATTTCACACAAATTAAACGATTCAATATTATAATGTGGGGCCGATTCAATCAGTTTCATTTTGACTGTGTCTCTGTTAGCGAGAGCACAGCACGGATACAGATTTTCAATTTAGCAATGACATTTTATGTGCAATGAGAACGGGTACACAACGAATCGGGTGGTGAACTATTATTTTGTATAAAAATCGGAACAAGCGAATATATGTTATAGCGAAAGAGCACGTGAGCTATAGGGGAATGAAAAAATAACAGCACGCCCGAGACAGGGAGCAAAAGGGAGAGAGAGAAAGAGAAATAGAGAGAGAGAAAGAGAAATAGAGAGAGAGAGAGAGCTTTGAGTGACGAATTTCAAATGCATGTCACACATACATAAGCTCTTACTCGGATACACATACACCAAGCAAAAAAAAATTGCGCGCGTGCATATCTACACTACCATTGAGAGCAATGCTCATCCACCAACACAACACACACTGACACAAAGAAAAAAAGAAGAGAGAGAATACTTTTCAGACTTGGAATAATTCGAACAAAACGGACGAGTCAATTCACATGTGAATAATGTGCGCGCGCTACGTGCATACCATATTATGGTATTCGAAATGACGGAAAAGCTTGAACATTTTTGTTCATGGCCTAGTTTTGTTTTTGTGCAGTGCAGTAGTCATTTTGTGTACCGTTTTCTACCTACCATTAACACAAATATTATAGTTGTATATGGTATGCGATTGGCAAACAAATAAATGGTTCATCCCAACCGTCCTGATTGCACACAGACATTGGGCTCTCTCATGTATATGAACCACATGAACCATTATCTTCTTCTTTGTTGTGCACTTTTGTTCACATTTATTTGCTTCATTTTCAGTGTGCAAAAAAAAGAATTTTTTGCATATAATTGTTTGTACACCTTCGGGTTGAATATTTCAAACCGATAAAAGCTATCCAAACATTAATTTTGTCATATATGTACTAATTCAAATGAAGTATGCCATACTTTTATCCCAATCATTTTCAATTATACAGCAATTTCTCTTATCACATGGTACGGGGTCAATCGAATTCCTTCATTTAGATGCAATCAAAATTGACAATGTTTCAATCAAAATCAAATGTACTAAAAGCTCTCGCTAATATTCCAATCAAATGAAAACTCCAAATCTAATGTTTTAAAGAATGAACATTTGAATGACTGTTCTAGTTTGCCAGCAAATACACATTCGTTGAATGGTGGTGCAAAAATACCAACGAAGATTCGCCACAAAAGCTTCGTAATTATTATTTTCTTTTGCGCAATACAATGACTCATTGCAATACCTTCTCTTATTGTTTCTGGATACATTTACATTTTTTTTACGAATACAAAGGCTAAAGTCAAATAAAATGACAATTACAATTTTAAATAGAGAGCAAAGCGAAAAAGAGTGTCAATTAATATGCACATATTATTGTATATTTTTGTGCAATGGCCACATAATATGTGTACAATGGTGGATTGAAATGAAAATGAATTTGAGTGAGTGTTATTTGGTTTCCAAAAAAAGAGGAATATCATTGACATGGTATGACGTAGACTGCGACCGCTTCGTACATTGAAATATAACACACAGACAGACAGATACAAAAAAAAACGAAAAATTCTTTGACAAATGTTGCCATACAAAACATTCTCAATATTCGAATACGTTTTCGATCGAACACAAAATTTGTATATATATCGAAATCTGTTTGCATGAAGCCATTTTAGCGAGAATATTTTCAAACTACTGTATTGTGTAAGTATTTGAGTGTGTTGCTGTGCTGTATGTTCCAATTGAATGTATAAAAAATGGATAATGAATTTATCGTTTAAAAACTATAGCGGAATGACAAGTTCGATGTAAAAATTGTGTTCGCTGACTCATCAGCCCACTATTGCCACGGATGAATATATCTGTAACTGTGTCTGTGCATATGATAATGTATTGTATGTCAAAATCGCGAGATTTTTTTTGCTATCAATAATATTTTATGACAATTTTGACATTATCGCATTTGAATGGATGACACGAATGACATATCTAAAGTCGCTTCTCCTCCAATTAATAAAATCACAAAATGTTGCAATGTTTTTTTCTCTTGGGTGGAATTTGCCGCACTCTTAAAATCCATTGTGAAGATTATAAACCATTTTTTTTAAATTTATAATTCGCTCTTAGTTGCGATCTAATTTCTGAAAAAAACACATGAACATTGTTCAAAATTGGCATAACACATTTAAAAGCCTGCATAACGTTTATGACCAATTAAAAAATTAACCCCATTCGCTTTATAAGCTCGAATCCTTTGAGAACGTATAAAACAAATAATATGAAAATCAAATACGTACACTGTCTGGGGATTCGATTTTATTACATTACCGTATATGCGCTTAGAATTGTTTAAATAGCATTTGAAACATACATTTCAAACTCTTTCATTTGATTCGCTCCACTATATATTTTTCTCCTCTTTTTCGAAAGAAAATGCACTTGTACAATGTTGCCATATACTTTTTTGACATTTCTATTGAATAACCTCAAAACGGGTATATAGAAATGAACTATGCCAACTGTGCACCGAATGAAAAAAAAAATAATGTGAGTTGTATGTTTCTTTCTTGATGAAAACTTGTGCCATTTTTATGCTATCAGAGAAAATACAATAATGACCGACTATGGTTTCGGTGAAAATAGCCGATATTTTTACCTATTTGACGTGAAATTATCAAAATTTAGTGCACGTCACCATTTTGTATTTACATCACATCAACCGAATATGGAACGTCCATTACTAAATACTCCAATGAAATCTCAGGTAGAAAATAAAAAAAAAGCAAAATTGAAATGTTAAAATTTTTGCTTAAAACTGTGATCGTGGACATTTGTGGGATGGCACCAAACATAAACGATAAATTCACTTTTACTGCCCATTTTTGTCATAACTTATATTGTATCATGGGCTGATTTTTGCATCTGTTCAGAAAAATTTACACACCCAAATCAAGCAAATATATATATGTGTGTGTGTGCTTCATATCTAATATGCGTACTCTGCAAAAAATATTTTACGACATTTGATATTGAAGTGCTTTGCTTCCGGTATCCGTTACTTTGAATGTGTCAATATGATAAGAGACCGAGTCCATTCTGGGACCAGTGTGCACAAAGTAGAATCATTTGTGCTTTAAAAAGAAGAATAACATGATGATCTAAGAGTAGTGGATCCATTTCAAACTCTAAGTATGTCACACATTTTTCATCCGAAATTAAAATTTGTATAGTTTCACAATTGTTGGTAAAAATAGCAAAGAGACAAAGAAAACAGCATGAAATCATGTATGTATATGGGTTGTTTTGTTTTGTTTTCAAATTGGCATTTTTTTAACCTTTCAATGACGTATACACACGCAGTTTTTTTTTCTTTGGCTTTACGTTATTCACGTCATTCATGCATACATGGAAATTCAATATGCGAAAATGAAAACATGACATAATCTATAAGATATGAAATAATAAGGGACCATTCGCATGCATTGATAAACGTTTTGAAATCAAGAAATTTAATATTTGAAAATGACCTATTTATTTGGCCACAATGACCATGAAATCGAACGAATCGAAGAAAATAGATAAAGAAAATTGGATGTACAGGATCATGCCCTATTACATTTCCCGGACAGTTGTGTGTATGTGTTGTTGTTTGGTTTTGCTTACTTTGCTGATGAAGCAACAATTAATGCATGAAATTGAAAGCAAAAGTATCAATACCAATAAAGAAACATTTTGTTTTGAAGATGATATTGTTTGATGATTTATATGTGTATTTGCGTGTAATGTAATGTTTATGTGTTGATAGTGTTTTTTTTCTTTCTTTCTTTCCGACCATGTGTCGTTTCTTCTTCTTTTTCGCTTATTTTTCAATTTCAATTCGCATTTTGAATGACAAATGGCACGACTATGGATATATAAATGTTAAACGCCAAATTAAAAGCGTTTAAGTGGCGCAAACGATTGTCTAAAAAACACTTGCATACTTACGAAACACGATTAAAAGAAACCAATGGAACGAAAAAAAGAGAAAATGGAGATTGGGATATAGATAGGCATAGAGAAAGAGAGAGAGAAACCCAAAGACAAGTAAATACGGATAACAGCGGCAATATAACGTGAATAGAGACAGTAATGCGAAAGAGCGAACAAGCAAACGAACGAATGAGCAAGAGATAAACGAAATCACATTACAAATGTGAAGTAACCTTCACTAATATTTTGGAAATCGAACATGGTCTAATACAAGTTCGCATTAACGAATGAAACAAAAAAAGAAAACAAGTACTAGCACAGGAGCACCCCGCAACACATGTCCGTGTGGCGATTTATGGTTCCATACCAAAACATATGTCACACACATGCACACACACGCAAGTATTGATAGTGAATAAATTAGCACTCGCAACGATGGAAAACAGCTTTCGGAAATTCTATTGTGTAATGTGTTAAGTTCAAGCATTGCGAGTTCCACTCACACACATATTTTCAATATTTTCAAATGGTTTTGAGAGTTAAATGAATAAAGGTCTCTTTCTCTCGGTGTGTTGTTTTTATTTTTTGCTTTCTTACATGAATGAATACTTGAAATTTCGAGGAAATAAACATAGTGCGAAATAGGTAAACTCAAACCGCCTATCACCAAATATATCAAAGTATCATATAAAACAGACTCGTATACTTATTATTATTTGTCATTGCTGGAGCAAAAAGTATAACTCCACGAAAAAGAGCGACGACAAAAAAAATTATAATAATAATAATAATAATAATTTTAAAATAAAAAAAAGACCCACGCACACAACCGCATTTCCCTTCAAAGTAGTCATTACAGAAAAGCAACAGCACCAAACCACATACACACAGACCTACAAAGTTGTGTGGCTGCTTTTATGTGTTGAATGTTAACGAAAACAACGATAATAATAATAATAAACACAATGAAAAAAAAACTCGCCACACATCAACGAATGGCTGAGCTGCTACATCACATAGCTCCGTCGTAGCAATCGAAATGAAGAAAGAAGAGAGAAAAAAAGCACACAGCTCTCACACTTGTAATGAATACGTTCGCACACAGTGCAATTTGACGATGACGGTTTCGTTCAAATCGTAGTCCATTTATTTGATTAGTATTGTTTAGAGGGGTTCACATATCGCATACACAACACTAGATACGAACCAAATATTATAGACAACACGCGCGCGTTGCCGACATAATATGATTATCGCTTAGTTTAAAGTAATCACAGCAAAAATTCGAATAATTTTTTTTTCGTTCATTTCGTTTCTTTTCATTTCTTTTTCGGAGTAATTTTTCTGTCATTTGATTTAATTGTGCTTTTTTGTTTCCCGTGTTCTCTTCATATGGTGTGTAGTAATTAATTAACGGTTTTTTTTCTTTCATATTTAAAATGTGCAGTGCAGTTTATCAATCACTTGCATTGAATTGGTTGTTGGTTTTCTTGTTTTTCGTTTATTTTGTGCACCTTTGTGTGTGCACGAGTGTGTCATGATGTTGATGTGTACTTTGTGTCGTATTTTTTGCTCCCAAACGTTTAGAATACTCATCGAATGCCGTGATTTGTGCTTAAAAAGTGCCTATTCTGTCCACTTTTCTTTGAATCATAATGAGCAATTGAACTGGAACTATGACACACACGCACACACACAGACACACACATATAATAAACTTTATCGGATTTTATCTGTCGTGAATTTTCACGCCCCCAGTATGTTTGTGCCTAGCTTTGAACAGGCAGCACTATGCACGTCGTTACGATTGTTCAAAATCCATCAGTAATTCAAACAAAACACGTAGATTATTCAATCAGTTTTATTTCTGTTTAATTTTAAAATAATACCACAATCTGATGCATTGTGTTAGACAAACACAACGAGATGAAAATAAAAAAAATTCAATTAAAACGCCAAGTATTCCATTGAAAATGATAAATAGCCACTCGCATTCAACACATCATCATTTTTAGGTTAGTGTTTGTCATGTGTGTGTGTGTCTATTGTGGAAAAATTTGTAGTTTGTGTTAATATTTGAGGAGCGAGTGAGTGAATGAGCGCGAGCGCAATTTTGACCTAGAACCGTCCATACGAGCAGTGATCGTGTGATTTGTTGATTTCTGATCAAGCTTCAAGTGAAATGATAGAGAGAAAGAGCGAACGAGCGAATGAGATGGAAATAAAATCATGTGACATTTTCAATAGTTGAAATGCGTCGATGGGCCGCCTGATTCAAATGCATACTTAATTTCAAACACAACATTTAACATTCAATTCAATACCGATACATGCCTGAATGTCACCGACGGAAAAACTTCAACCGAAAAACATGCTTCGAAAATCAATTCGAAAGAAATTTCCGTTCAAATCAAATTTTATTCATTCATTTATACACTGGTAAACTGGTTTACCAGCAAAATGAATAGCAACAACAAAAATCATTTCGACGAACCAAAAAAAAAAAAAAAGATTGTGTGTATGGGCCAAAAGATACAAAGACGATGATTATTCACACATAGCCTTTAAACGAGTGTGAATGAAGACCATCGTAGTTTTAAACTAGTTATTGTTGTTGGATCTGCGATGGCGACTACGACTACGACGATGGTGATGATTCTTGTACCATTACTCAAAATGAGAATGTATATTTTAGCGAATCAAAACATTGCGTCGCGATTTCCGAAGAAATCCATCCGTATTTTGGTATACACATTTAACATGATTGTTCCAAATTTTGAAAGAGAAATAGAGAAAGAGAATGTTAAACGTAAATCTCATGCTTTCCCATTTGTTATTGTTGTTGTTTGTTCGTTTGGTTAATTTGCGTGTATCAAAATATTCTTTATATGAAGAAACGCGCGCGTACTCTTGGGATTTTTATTGTTGTTGTGGTCAACAAAATTTGAGCTTGTATGCTCATGACTCTTGTTCTAGCTTTCAAATGAATGACAAAGTTGCGCGTCATGTGTTGCCGAAATGGAATTGCCATACATTTGTTGTTTTCTTTTCCATTCTTTCTTCAAAATAATTTAATTCTTTTTCCCGTCTTTCTTTGCATATTCTTCCAAAAAAAAAAACAGAAACGAAACTCATTCAGCCGGTTGTTGTTGTACACAGACAAAATGCGCTCAATAGTTTCACATATTTATCAGCCCAGTCAAAATGAAAAAAAGAAGCACAGACAGAAAATCGTCAGTCTAAAAAAAATGGGTTTGCAAAATGTGTATATGTAAACGCCACGTACAGTCAGTGGTTGATATTGATCAAGTGAACGCTGTTTCTCTTAAGTCCGCGAACTCTTTCTCTCTTGCATAATTGCCATGGGTTGTTATTTTTATACATCTAATTAGATAAAAATACACTAACCGAATTTCCATGATGTATTTTAAATTTTTTACGAATATTTATCTGATAAAGTCGAACACATATGTGATGATATTTGTTAAAGTTTTAAAATGGTACTGAATTGTTTGTAAAATGGAACGAATTGAACAAAAGTAAGCAACGAACGACACAGCAAAAAAAAAGAGACAATTTATATTAAAAATGAAGAAATAAATCCGAATTTACTACAACAAATCGGAGTTGTTACCGTTTCATCATCACTTTAGTATGCTTTCATTGTCGTCTTCACACATGTGATATGAATGTTCGCTTGATGATGATACAGCATACACATAAGCACACGCATACATGTGGTAGTACGTGTACGAATATTGTGTGCTGGAGATTCCATGTAGTCGTTACGAATAAGAGGCTATCAAATAAAATCTATATATATGTGTGTGTGCACGAGCGCTTTTTTACGAAAATACACGATTTGTTTCAATGATAATAACGTTTTCGGCTGTTAGTTTCCAGTTTTCGACCGAGATCTCCTGTCAATATTTGATAATCTTCTCTTTTTTTTGCTGCTATAAATGTGAATGATTTGAATATTAAATCCGTTTGCAATTTCGAAATGTGAATTGTATTGCGATAGTTTGTGTAGAAAGTGCGTAAATGTGTGTACAATTAAAGTCATGAAAAATAAACAACATATGTAAATTCGTTTATGAGCTTTTTACCCAAATCAACTGTGCTCCATTTCATTGCAATCATATATGGCAATTAATGTGTGATGATGATAAGTGAAAAGGAAACGTAGATCTATTTTCAAATTAGTACGTCGATTCAAATGACATCAAAACACATGATCACATTGAAAAACACACTATCCAACACACACACACATACAAATTCATAACTATAGCATGTTATTGTTGTCTAAAAAAAGTTGCACAATATTTTCAATAACGTCTCGTTTGTTCCAAATAATGCAATGAGCTCACTCATACAAGATTAAATCGACATGGATGTACGAAAATGCCATTTATATACACCTTTTTATATAAAGAATAAAAAATTCACAAACACAGGAGAAAAAAATCTCGCGAATAGTTGAATTTGAGATGACACGAACGCCAAGTGAGAGAAAAAAGAGAATTCGTCAACGATAACAGAGTGCGAGCGCCGCAGCAACAGTGTGCTGTTTCAATAACGGCTTTGAAACACTTAACATGAATCATTACATAATTTTTTTCAAAGGCACTCATATATTCCGTCTCGAATATGCCGATGGAGATTATACGAATGGAATATGTCGGCTATCTCGTTACTTATTCTCAACGCGCTCGCTCTCTGCTCTGATTTGGTCGGCGCATTCGCATCTGTGTTAAAATGTTAGTTGCTCACTTGGACTGATTGCGCGCGCGAACACTTTTTTCAGTAAAGCCATGCCATTTATTTTTTTTTATTTGTATTTGAGTGTGTATATAATTATGCGACTGTAATCGTGTGTGCAGTCTCAGTTGATTGAAAACCTATTTTTTTAAATTAAATTGCGATGAGATTACTGTGTTTGTCGTGATAGCTTTTCACCGTCGATTTTGATTTTTTTTTGCTTGCTCAAAAAATGTGATTGTTACCATTTCCCAATCATTTTTCGTTACACCGTTATTATGAAATTCACAAAAATAATGTAACAAGAATAAAAACTGGTCATATACAAATGTTAGGACTTTGTCATGCTCATCGTACGGTACTTAACCGAATAGTATTCGGCGAAAACATAGTGTTTTGTTTGCGAGATATACAAATAGTGATTGAATAGTCACGAAGTAAAGAACAAATTTTAAAAAGAAAAAATGATTTCAGTTTGATGGCGTCGTTGCCGGAATCGTTTGGAACATTTGTATCTCCGATTGAATTTTCGACCAGTCATTCTTTGTCTGGTGAACTCACTAGATCTTTATTAGTTTTCATTCAAAGTGCGAAGGAAACCGAAATACGTTTTTTTTTTCTCTCTTCATTTTGTTCAATGTAATATGTCATGAGATTAATTGTATTTTTTGAAAGATAACCAACAATTAAGAGTGAAATGATATTGAAAATATCATCAAATGATTGTAAAGATAACTAAATTCATATGAGTGATAAATAATATTTTGTGTGTGCGTGTGATTCAGAGAGGTAGAGCGAGAGAAGGGAAAGAAAGAGAAAGATGAATCGATTTGTGAATAATGTTCAGTGTTTGTGGTATAAATGTAAATGAATGATTTAAAAGCGCACATATTTTACGAGGTAAAATATTTGTGTAGAATGATTAATTTATGAATGGATTATGTAATGATTTCATGCAAACATTTGGTGGCCAAAAATTAACAAAAATCAAATCGATGAATTAAAAATCGATTATAGGTTGTGTGAATAAGTGTGTGTGAAAGAGAGAGGGAGAGAGTGAGAGAGCTTGATATTCCACAGCAAAACATCCGACCATCCGTCATTTGATAAAAATATGTAATTCGTGCATTATTATCTTATGACAATTATGGCACAATCTCCATTACATATATTCGAATAGCGTTAATAAATTCAAGAGAACCAACAATTCTATCAATTAGGGATTATCTTTCTCTTTAACTGAACACATTTTTTATCCAACCAACAATATTTTTTTTATCTTTTTGTTCTTTTTTTTCCTTTATTAATCGAAACAAAAACAAAATAAATGGTGATTGAAAAATGATCGTATTTGTGGTACGCACACGAAATCCAAAATGCATCGAATCTAAACAATTTTTATTACAAAACAACTAAAGTGATATTGAAATAAAGCATACAACGGAATAGCATCAAACGCATAAACGATAAAATATTTAATCGACGACAACAGCCAACATATTCAATCAAATTTATAAGAAGAAAAACAAAAAACACTCAATATTTAGTGGAAGAAGAAACAGTCGTGAATGTGGATTATTTGGTATAACGGATTATAAAAAAAAACTCAATCGAATGTGATTTAAATAAAACGAGAGAAAAATAATTAAATAAATACAACCACATTCTTGCAAACCCTATCACACTGTTTACGATTTCTAAATGAAATCAATCTGAACGGAACTGAAATACAACAGCACTAAAAGAACTCACATTTTCGGATTGCGGTCATAAAACATCTCAACTCTAATTGAACAAAACAATAACATCAACAAATCATTTGGCAGCAAACAAAAGGTCATCGTCGCAAACATCTAAACAAGTTCAAAGCGAATCTTATAATTTCATAGAAGCGGAAATAAGCAGAAATCGAAAGAAGAACAACATCACGCTAAGAAAAAAAAAATCACATCACTTTGAAATCTTCTACTCTTAAGCGGATCAGCGTTACCACTCACCCCACATCACATATTACGTACACCATTATTTCATTAAAAAATAAAACCAACGTCGTAGATAGTTCGAAAAGAAAGAAATAAAAGTGCCTGAATTTAAATGTGATACTCACCACTTTGCTTAAATTATACACATCGCAGAAAACATTCACATACACTCACTCACACAACCACACACGCCAATCAAACATTCGCCGTTTCAACAACAACAACTTTAAATTTTATTTATCGCAAGCGTCAACATACTTTATGTAGTAGTTCCCAAACACACCTACACAAAGCTGGCTTTTGTAATATTGGTTTAAGTCAGCATAAGTGTGTTTCCTGATATAAAAATCAAACGAAGACAAAAAGAAATTTCATTGTAATACACACATTGCTGATACAAAGAAAACACCAAAAAAAAAAATCTCAATCTCGCAAAGCATTGATACTTATTCATTCGGGCATCAAGTGTGTGAAGCATAAAAATTATAAGAAATAATTTAGCGTATAATTATTGAAAAAACGAAAACACAAATTGCGCGCTCAACATTACTGAATTTAATGTTAATTGAAAAGCATTTATCAACACGATAGAGCACTAAACAGAAGTTGTGGGGCAATTATCGGCGAAAGGACACAATAAATTAATAATAGACGAAGAAAAAAAACGTTAATCGAAGTAAACGAAGCCAAGGCAAATTCCAGCTGCGCCGATTTCCGATTGCTGTGTTGTCACTGTGTGTAAAAGTGTGCACGCGAGTGAGCGAGAAAATATATATAAAGAGAGAGAGAGAGAGAGAGACGAAAAAATAGTGTAAAACCGAACCATTAGTAGTTTGGAAGTCAAACCGATTTGTCAACTAGTTTGACCTCTAATGTTGTAAATGGCTACTATCTTTGAAGCAGTTGCGAAACAGTCCCAAAATAGCCAACCGAATCAATCGCAACCAGAGTCGAATACAAATCAAACGGCACATCATTTTACGGGCAATTGCGTCACAAATGGGTTGTTTCTGTTCGACGAACCATCCACATCGATTAATATGTTAGATAATTGGCTACTACCATCAAAACAATCGCGAAGCAGCCTCGAAGCAGCTAAACGCAAAATCAATCCAAATCACAGAAGCCAATATAGTCTCGATACAGGAACTGTTGATCACATCGATCTATTGACATCACAACAGCAACATTTCCATCAATTCCAGCATCCGCAGCATCCACACAATCAAGCGCACTCACTATTTCTATCGCATACATCGAATATGGACTCATCACAAATATCGCAACAATCATCGTCGTCACTTCAGCCAACCCAACAGCAAATGCAGCAGCAAACTGATCAGCTGCAAACATCGCCGAATTGTTCTTTTGGTGAGTAGGCTCTATTAAATTCGTAAATGATACAGCTTCAGACTTTCATATTTCTGAATTCGAATGCTGTCGTCGAACCAAAAAAAAAAAAAATACAAATACAAAATCACACACAAAATCAAAACAAAAAAAAAAATATATGCTTAAACAAAACAATGCAATATCCCCTTTTCCAGCCACAATTTCACAACCATCCACGTCTTTTACACATATATATACACACACACAAACACAACCATCAAATTTCCATACGAATTTCGGCGAACATTACCAAATTTGCATCAATTGGATAAATGTCAAATGTACAAAAATGTACCCATTTATTTTTGGTTATTGGATTTTCTCTTACGATTTCAAACCGTGATCATATTGCATTTTGGTCTGTACGATGGCTATTTTCGATGACAATTTCGTCAATGTCAAACCGATGTTCCCGTGAAAATTTGATGAACACTCTCTTCCTTCTGATAATATAAAACAAAATCAAATCGAATGCATACATAATCTATTGGGCTTTTCAGTCATTCACTCACCTTTATTTTATATACACGTAGCCAATGGGAAAGGGGATTCGGAAGCATTTGTACAAATTCCATTTAAATAAACAAATAATAAACAAGAGGAAAAAAAGCAAGCAATAATAATAATTTTATACATAATGAATATGTGGGCCTGAACACATTTGTACGCTTGGCCGAAATGAATGGTGGTGCAAACGTGAGCTGGTCACATATCTCAATAACAACATGAATCGCAATGTAATAACTCGAAAAATCAAATTAATTTAAATAGTGATATATAATTCAATCATCGAAAAAGAACCATCAAAATCTTACTACATCACAAACACACGTTTAAAATATAAAATCACATCGTTGGATCAGCATTCAGTTCAGCCTATATCATCATTCGCAAATCACGACTATTTTATTCAGATAAAAAAAAAACACACACACACACATAAATTTACCATATTGGTATAAATCTGCAAATAAAAAAAAATAACAACATGAATATTATGATTTTCCAGACGCAACCAACATAAAATCAAAAACACCAAACTGGAAAAAAATATATATGAAACGATCTTGCCTCATAATCACTTATAATTATACCGAAAAATTTCTTCTCCATCATATTTGTAGCCAAACCAAACATCGTTAACATCACATAATATCTATATATACATATATATATATATATTTTTAAAACTTATATTTTTATGTGCATTACTGGTCATATTTATTTTTTTTTAATTTGCGCTACATTTATTTTTTTCTCAATTTTTTTTTCCGTTTAAATTCGAATAACATATTGCAGACAAAAAGAGCAATAGAGGTAGTAGCATTTACTTGGAAAAGAAGAAAAAAAAACACAACCTATTGCGATTTTTGTTCGGACTGCAAATTTAATAATAAACTTTCACTTACACATAAACACACACCAAACTCATTAATGAACGATTCAACCAAAACAAATCAAAGGAAAAAAATACCAACTCAATTTTTCTTATCATGTCACATTGTGGGGAAGTCAAAGAATATATATTTTAATATTTTTTTTTCGTTATAATTTTTTTTTTATTTTATTTTTTTTTTGCTCTCAAACTTTCAATTCTAAAACAATTCATTCGTTCTACCTATTTTCTTTTCTGCTGTAATTAGTTTCTTTTTTTATTTTGGTTTTGTACTTATTATCGTCATTTGCTTTCATCAAGCTCATCGTGAATCCTTTTCGTTATCCGTGCTAGCTATCTTTCTCTGTTTCTCTTTCTATCCGATCCAATGCTGTAACATCCAAACGATCAAATTTGTTTGCATATTCATTTAATCATTGTATACATGACAATAAAACATACAATTTCGTTTTTAGTTTGTAATTTTTAATTTTAGTTTGTAAAAATCAAATGTACATTTTTTTTTTTTCGTATCATTTTTTTCTCGTAAAAGTTTGTCTATCAATCGTTCGGTATTTGTCTGAAAAATCCCATTTTAATTTTCGTTTTGCTGCTTTTTCCCATCGACCCAAACCAATTCAAAACAAACAATAAACCAATATGGAAGCCAAATACATTAACATCTTTGCCATCCTTATCAGTAAATTTCAAATTAACATTCAACAACATTTCGCTACATTTTAACTACTAGTAAATTTTGTTCGTCGTAACCATGCAATTCTACAAACCAAGCCAATCGTTGTGCCTGCTCATGTACATAATAGTGTCTGATGTGCAACAACAACAAAAAAAATGTCTATTCAATTCACACATTCCTAGAGGGATAGATAAAACACAATTAAATCCAAATCACTAGACATGCTTTGGATTGCGAACAAAGCTCACTTATTTGGAGAGGAAGAAATTGACAAGTGAGAGGGGAAGGAAAATAGAAGTACAGTGAAATCTATAAAAACTCACTGATTAATAATGGTTAATGTGTGCGCTCGAGTTAAAAGTGTTTAAAAATTGCTATTGAATAGGGCTACAGAATGAAAAAGAACACAACTCAACACATAGTGTACAAATATTGATATTGAAATTCCCAACACGCATCATATCATTAATGGAAATGCAATTTCATGGTAATATAGTCAGACTATTGTCCATCCTGGCGTGATGGCATTAATTGTCCAATCAAAATAATTACATAGCGCATATATTATTCGGTCGATATTTTCGAGCTCAACTCATTTCAATGATAAATTCTATTTGTTTCTTTTATTCTGTTATACATTCATCTTTTTTATTAATCATACGTGGAATTGAGTGCATTGAAAAAATAATTGACACGTCATTTTAATAAAAAAAAAAAGCAATGATAATTTTTAAATTTAACTTCGTTTGGAAAATTATTTTAGTAAAATAATATACCGATATCAGTGGACCATGAATCACTGTTAGAATTCGGTCAAATAGATTTTAAGCACATACATTGCTCACACGTTCGTCAACTCTTTGTTACAAACAATAAGGCCGACATAAATTGGTCGAATTACATTTGAAGAGTGAAGCGGCAAATGGAAATTAATTACAGAAAAAAATGATGTGAACCGTTTACAAATCCAGATAAATTGGTTTCACACGAAAGAGTACCTTTGCCAATTAAACAACGTAACTATTTATTTTATTCAACTCGTTTATCGAACAAAGAAAAAAAATGATGCAAAAGATTCATAGAGAAGCGCGCATCAACCGAAAAAAAAGAGATCATGACACCGAAAGCTATAAATGGCATATAAAAGCGAAAAGCATGATGTCACCACGCATTATGAATATGGAACCATACGGTTATAGCAAACGATGCCGTATTTACCAAGTGAATCAATAACAATTTAACTATGATTCGGATAAATAGAAACCGATCATCTTTATTTGTTACACACTTCTAGAACGATTCTTTGTTCTGTTTGTATTTCTAGGAATTGTTAATTCGACATCAATAACATGATGATGGCTTCAATATTTATATCTCGCTGCGATGAATGATTTAATGAATTCATTGATTTAATGCATAAAACTTGATTTTCTTCTGATTAACTTCGATTAACTTCTCGATCAATGATTTTGAATCGTCAATGGCGAATGTTTGCATAGCAATTAAATGTAATTGAAGCTTTTCTGAGATATGATACGTTGACCATCAATTTATGCATTTGTAATAAGTGTCATTATTCAACTGTGAGTCGATACAAAACCATTTATTGTAGCACCATATATAAACGCACCGATTTTTGTTTTATTGTGTGCGAATGAATGTAAATGAGCAATCGTGTCTTATTTCAATTTATTTATGCAGCCAGCATTTTCAAAGCATATTTTTCGATGAGCGGAAAGGCTTATCAATGACACACATTCTCATGAGGGCAACCATAAAATTCAAAATAGAAATATGACAAATACGACGATAACACATTTTTTTTGTTTCAAAACTGTAATGAACCAATAATAAATGTAGAAAGACAAATCGTCGTTCATTTTTCATTTTGTCGACAAAATCTATGCCCTTTTCTATCACACCGGAATCAACTTAACAAATGTAAGTGTTATGCGAGTTTATTATTGCGGTCGCTAACACGCTTTTGAGAAATTGTAATTCCCATGTGTGGGCATTTCAAATCGCTGTGTTTCGCATGCAAATCGTTCAATTTGATATGAAGTATTTCTCGAATCTGTAGTATGTGATTTTATAATTTTAGAAATGCTCATTTATGGCGTAAATGAGCCACAATTCCGCTGATTGAACTCACCTTGTGTATAGCATTAAAATTACATCGAATGACGATGATAATGATAATGTTTGATTCAATCGATAAACAAGTAAATCTATATTTTGTATGTGCATTCAGCAGTAAATTTTCCATTTCAGTTTTTGTTTTGGGATCACTTCAACGTATTATGTAAAACATTCGAGACGATCTATATCGAACATACTTATCATTTAATTTATCAGTTTATTGAGAAAGTAATTTGACAGTGGCGTGTACACATGTGCCTCACCATTTATTGAACTTTTTTAACTGTGACCAAATGGTTTTTTTCTGTAAATTTATACCCATTCAATAGTTTGTCAAACCGAAATTGGAGTACATATCGTGCTATTACATTGTGCTAGATTTATCGATGAAGCAGATACTTATCAAATTGACCAGGAGTGAAAAGAACAGAAAAAAATACGATATGTATAAAAAATAAGAGTGTATATGTCTATATGTGATGTCCAGTCACATGAAAATCGATTCTCTGCTATTTGAAGTGATAAAGAGAGTGAAAATAGTCTCGATATTGATTGCCTGCTGTCCCTTTAACCCACACCTTGAATTTCACACGTTTATATGAACCGAAAAACGCATGCAATTCAATTGTATTGTCCAGTTTGTGTGATGAACAGTTTTGTGTAACAAACGATGAAAATTGTTTTGACATACATATATTTATGAAATGATTATATTATGTTTAAATATTGAACTGTAAATAACCTGGTTTCAATATTTTTGCCATATGAATATTTAATTTCGTTTAAATGCTTCATCCCATTTCATATTTCGATGTGAGAGAAATAGAGAAATTAGAGTAAATAAGTATGTGTGGTTAGAACATGTGACTTGGCGTTTGTGAGCGCAACTTGCTAAGGATTTGTAGAACATCGAACGGGCCATAAAAAGTTCATCTAATAACTTATTCATAGGCACTCAATACCAAGGGTATTTAGAACGAATACTCTATCTATTTCTTTCTACATTTCGTTTGATCCTTATTTCCCATGCACTATGCATGTGGTTAGCTATTAACGCTTGTTGTCTTTGTCTCATTTTTTTTCTTCTCGGTTCTTTTTTGTTTCATTTTTTGTTCGTCAATGTATATTTCAAAATGAAAACGGCACATGTCATTCTCGCTTCGCTACAGTACATTTTGAACATAGCTCATTTCCATTCGATTCTGAGCTCAATGCGATAATGACGGACTATGATAATATTGATAACATCATGTCAAATGTATGGATGAATGTATGTGTGCAAAGTTATCGCTCCAAAGTAGCTAGTCAACAAATTTAATAATACATGAGTTTTTCGAAATAAACGAATAAATACTGCACACCCATACACAAAACCGTACTGTACGCGAAATAATTTAACATTTGTCATTCGTCGGTCGATCGAACGATTTGAAAAGCTTATTTTGTTGCACATACATCCAAATAAGCACGATGGTATGCAATAGTTTTTAAAAAAAATTGTTTTTGTTTCAATTTCATTTTGCCCGTTGCGCTTGTGTTCGTGCTGTCAGTATATGGCACGAGAATAGCGAATGTCGTATTCGTGAATTGAGTGTGATATGTGTGACATAAACACAAATACATTAATAATATATAGATGAAGGAGCGTGCGCGCATATACTGTACACTCACTGAGATAGCCGCAAACCAATTGTACAAATATGCCAATGTACAATTTTGAATCGAAAAAAAATTTACAGATAATTATCGTCGTTTATAATTTAGAATGACAAAACATAAAATAGTGTAACAGGTAGTTGTTATTGAAATATTTGAAATGGTTTTTATACAGTTCCTATTTGAATTTTTGCTGATTCGCATTTTTGTCAGTGTAAAGAATTCGTCCAATCAGACGATACGTACAAATAGTAGTGCAACGAATTAAATGATAAGTTCAATACATAAAGTAGCTGATTTGTGAGCATCACAAGTACCTGCACTTTGCCATCATATCACATCAATAATCTTATATAAACAATACGATTGCGTTCATCACTTTGATGACTATTCAGTATTCACTATATTTCGTCGAAATCATTTGAATAGATATTTTGGCTGTGGTTTTGCCGTCTATCTGCATGTATATGCACATTTTTCATCGTAGCATCGCACGAAATTTCAAATCGTCATTGTCATCCAGTGTGTGTATGTGTGTGTATGTACGATCGTGCCTGCCAATATGCGCAATACAATGTGGACTTGAATATGATGCGACGTTATTTATGACATCTCATTCTCACTCATTAATCCAAGTCAAGCCAAAAGCATTATACATAGTGTCAACACTTCTATTGGACAATTACCGACCGTATGCTCTAAATTTGCACAGATATAAACTATAATATTTCTAGTCGGTATCGTATAACATGCGGTTTATATTGTATATGAAAGAAGCCTACAATATTTAATGCAATGATATTGCGTTGTCGTTTCTTTCATTTTTATTATTCTTATAATGTTATTTGTTGTTGTTGCTATTATTATTATTATGTTCAACAGTGACCGACTATGAGTACGTTGTTGTTGCTATTCTGATGGTTGTTTTTATTTGTTGTTGTGTGTATTTGTGGCTTTTTTTTCGTTAAACTGACCTATTTTCATGCGACGCGAACGTTCATCAAATCTTTTTCGCTGCAATATACATAAGTTTTTCTTTACTATCGGATATATTTCATCATATTCACATTTAAAAGAGTGCCGCACATACATATATGTGTTTATATGTGTATATGAATGTGCACAACACCGAAAATGCATAGACAATCATATTGCTGAGCTTGATTATATGTGACACATAAATAATACAATTTTCTCATTTTTATGATTCAAAAAACTATTTTGAAATGGCTTCTTGTCCACAAGCATTTCTCATCCAGTTGCGCTTCGTATAATATTGGCCCGTAATATTGGAAAATACTAGGGGCTCGGAAGTATTTTTTATTGATGAAAAAAAGCACATAATCAGAAATATTGAAATATTTTGAGTTTAAACAATAATAATCACCATATTCACGAATATTGGTACATTTTGAGTGTGATCAATACTGTGAATAATCATGAATATTCCCAATATTTTGATTGTCGTAAAAATAAAAATGGCGGCAAATGATGTATGTCATTTTGTGGAATGTTATTTATGAAATCACACAAGCTTAGAACACTTTTATCTATACATTTTTGATGTTCTTCAGTCAAATTATTTTTTTATCAAAGAAATATAAGTTTTTTAGCTTGAAATCTCTTTTTATATAATAAAAACAACGACTATTAATTTTATTTTGTGTTGTGTGTGTTTTACATCGGTGCCATATACGAGCTGAATAATGACAAATAATTACGTAAATATGAGAAATATTCAAAATATTCTCAATATTTTCCATTTATACACCACATTCATACAAAATTGTCAAAACTGTGTTTATTTTGATTTTTTTTTCATGTTCCGAGCCCCTAGGGAAAATATCAATGAGTTAACATTTCGATTTTTGGTTCACTAATACCGAAATCTTTTCGGTTCAATGATTTTTAAAATAAACCAACGAACCCTGGCCAAATGAGAATAAAGACACACATAAACTGTATGCGTTACTTTGTAGTCGCTCATTTCTCCTTTGTTTGTTGTTGAAACGAAACCAAAAATAAACGAAATATTGACCAATTCAACATTCTTACATCGCTTTGACTAGCGTTATTCTCTCTTTTAATATTCAATTTTCGAAAAGTTTGTGAGAATAGTAATTTTCTATTATCCATGGTAATTTACATGGCAATTTGCGTGTATAACATCCGATGGGAACTAAATACACATGACCAATAAGCCACAGAAATACAATAACTGAAAACGAAACTAGGGTGCTTTTTTCCGTATTGATAGTGTACAGCCATGCTTGACGTGTACGCAGAGATGATTAAAAAAGACACGAAAAATAACAAAAGAAACCAAAAAAAATCAAAGCAGAACGCTCTCAGTGTGACTTTGTCTTTGCATTGACATTTAGTGGAAATAATGCGACACAAAAATTGCCCTTTAATGAGAAAAAATTTACATTCATTCATGGAAAGATGCACCGATGCAAACCATTCGAATTTCAATTCATCTGGGACATCTTTTCAAACTGATTCCGAAGAAAGTCGGCAAATGAACAAACATATACAAAATTAAAAGATTGAAATTGAAACAAATAATGTATAGTGAGTTGTATATAGAGATACCTGAGAAAACTTCAATTTTTGACGTCAAATGTTATTTTCCATCCGTTTTTCCGCCATTTCAAGCATATGACATAAGCTACTTTACTTCTCGTGCAACAATCGCGCTTTCATATTCTGTTTTATGCATCCGTAAGTTTCAAAGGGGCGCTTCGACACCCAAAGTGAAAAGCATTTGCTTGTTTCCGCTTTTGAAAATAGGTCAACCGAAGCAACAACAACAAACAAAAATCCAATTGAAATGATATATAAAATGATTGTGCTGGAAATTGATTTCTGTCATATTGCAGATATGCTCTACATTTAATTTCGATGGATGCCAATTTTGTTATTTTAATACATGCTCACTAATTGTGGCTTAAATTTTGTTTCACTTTGTTATCGTCTTTCGTTTCAATTTCCAAATTCAAAGTGGCATTTCAAAGAAGATGTGAGGAGAAAAAAAATCAAAATCAAAATGTTGGACGCGTGCGTCAAATTGTTTGAGTGTTATTTGTAAAACTTGAAATAAACGCTCCATATCAATGTGGTCTTAAATAGATTCAAAAATAACAATAACAACATTAGATTATTTCTAAAATGACGAGTCTTGCATGAAATAAGAAAAAAAAACACACCAACTTTTGGTTATATCAAGTTAAATTTTCAAATATAGCAAACAAAAAATTGTTTGTTTCACTAAATATAGACGGCAATTTCAAGACCAATCGAAGTTTTCTAGGTGCAGCTTTTTTTTCGTAATGTACACTTAAATAGAAATCTAAACCAAAAGTGTAGCCACTAGGCAATCATCGGAATGGTAAAGTCCAAATCATTGTAACATTAATTTGTTGAATGGTTTAAAGAAGCATATCGTCGCATAAACTGGTGTTGACAAACAGATATATGTACTCTAACACATATGTACATCAATGAACTAGTTATAAATTGGGCATCAAATCGGAATAAATTCTGGGCACACTAAACAGCAACATGTATGCACACACATATACAAACGGTAAGCGCGCAAACGCATTTCACAATGTATTAGCATAGCATTTTGGCATGCAACATTACATTGATTTGGTGTGTGCTAATTGATGCACGCGCCAAGTGGTTTCACTTAGTTCAAAGTGACTCGCACATAATTTGCACCTGACTTAAACACTTGACGATCCATTGAATATGAACGTTCATTGAAAATTGAGTGTGTGTGTGTGTGTGTGTGTGGCACACATAAAATGACATGCTGTTTACATGCTCATTTCCCATCTTTCGTTCATTTCTTCGTCCGACCGCTCGCTTACAACAGCATCCATTCAATCGATATTGTCCAGTTGCAATTTCAATTTCCTTGCGTTGTCAATATTTTCAATTAAAAAGAAAATTGAAATGATGTGTATGACATTCAAGCCCAAACCGCTTTGCCGGCCATATGACGAGATTATGAATCGAATTCGTCAAGCAGCAAAACGAATTAGAGCGTCCCCCAAAAAGTGATGATTACACATCATCGCATTTTAGAAATGTTGCATCTCTTCCAAAACAGATCAAATGATCGCACCAACCTCAAGGGACCAAACAAGATGAGATTTTAAAATAAAGTGATAAAAACGAGAGAGAAAATCATATCAAGGTTAATTTGATTCAACATTGATTTTTGTTTTTTTGAATTTATCTCGTTCTTTCTCGTTCACTTTTAAAATAATTGAAACGAGTAGAAAATGGTCAAGCGCATAATAAAACGAACGCAGTTGGAATGCTGGCGATCAAGCGACTACAGTCACAAACACATACACATACACACACGACAAATTACAAAGTATATGCTATTACGAATGAAAAATGCAAACAAAAATTCGTGCTTGTTGTTGTTGATGATGATGATTTTAAACTGACAGAGAGTGCGAATGTTCTAAAACTACTGTACAGTTTAAAACATAGTTAGGCATGACGTGTGCTAATGATACAACAATCGTTCAAATGACAACCTTTGGTGTTCGCTTGAAGAATACGGAATAAAAATACACCACATAAATAGCTAGTGGGGAAAAAAAATGAAGAATAAGATGCTGATGAAAAAAAGACGTATGAAAAGTTATTATTGTTTTTATTTTCGGAACACATGACACTGTCAATTACCGATTGACAGACATAAATACGTATTTTTGTGCATTTTGAACGGCACTTGAAGTCAAAGTATGGCAATAAGACAACATTGCTTACTGACGCCACCAAATACCTTCATATAATTCTATATAGTTCTGCGGTTGCCAGCGGTACTAATCTCTAATAAAGAGTTTCCGACCTGTCATTATTTCCATGCTCTGCTTGAAGTGATCAATCCACACATCGATCGAATGAAATGGAAAATATTCAAATAGTTGCCCATTGTTCGGTCATGTGCGCAGGAATGCTCATTTCATATACAAAAAAAAAAACCAATTAAAAACCGACATAAAACATTGTACATTGATTTCCCATAAAAAAAAGTGGGCCAGCTTTATTTTGAGGGGGTTTGATGATACTGCGTGGTCGAAATCATAATTCGAAATCACATCACACACACACACACACACAAAAAAAACTGTCAACAATATACATATGAATTATATTCAATTTTAATATGATTTGTTTGAAGTTCCAAAATGAATTGCAAATTAGAACGTGCTTCCACCTGCCAATCAAAATGGTGATATCGCAAACGAAATAGACTTCATTCTTTGTGGCTTGCGTGAATCAAAATATTCACTTTGCAATCTTTTTGTGTGTGTAAAATTTCTTTGTATTTGCACGACATACAGTAGTGACAAACGGTTTACCTCATTTTTTTCTTTGAAACCACCACATCTGTTTCAATGCAATTAATTATAATTTATTATAAAGAGTGAAACAAATTTAAAACAGACGAAATATGACCTAAAACAATAATTTCATTATAATAGCTCCAAAGTGAGCGTTTGTCTTGATTTAGACATTGTTTTTTATCATTGTTTTGCTTTCTTTTATGTAACACACACACACACAAACATGTGTTAAGTTATTTACAAATATAGTTTTTCATTCGTCGTCTATTTTTCGTTGGCCCGCTTTGTAGTTTGGGTCTCTTTTTTTTGTTCTTCGTTTGAATTTCGCGTTTGCCATTTGCGCTCTTTCTCTCGCTTAGATTTAAATAAATTATTGCAAACATATTTTTGCATCGTTTTGTCGTTGAAACAAGTGTGTGCATATGAACGTGTTTGAACACGGCTGTGTGTATCGGTCAAATAATACACAGAGGTGGAATGTACATTTGCAGAGGTGGGCCCAAGGAGTCTGGCCAAATGTTCGACGCATTCTATAGCCGCAGTCTATTGCGATTATACATCGTCGATTGTGCATATGAAACAAAAAACATTTGAACACACACTTGCACGCGTGCGCCTTTTGAAATGATTTATTCAGCGGCCATGGTTTCCCACCTCTGCTTGGCTTTGTATGCGTGTATAGATATGTGCTTGTGCACAAATGTTTAGTTTTTTTTTTCTGTGTCATGGTCATCAACTAAACCTCGTTTAGTTACATTCAAATACGACGTAACTTTGTAAATTCGCCCGCGTATTTCTAATTCACAATGCATACGTTCAGTGTGATTTGTTTTTTTCTTCTTCTCGCTTTTCTTTTATTCAACATTTTTTGTAATATGTATTCATCTTCTGGGATTTTCCCACTCTGTCTTGTATGTTTGTGCTCAAACATACACACACAAATTACGAACACTTCAAATAGAACTTGCATTTTGATTATATATTTTTTTATCATTGTCATTCACACATCTATGATTGAATCTAACGATTTGCTTATCATTTTACACAATGAGACTCGATTTTTTCTTCTCGGTTACATTTAGCAATCAAAATCATTCATTTTGATATTTATTTAATAAACAGAATGAGAAAAAAAATATTTTAAATGATATTCTTTCACGATTAGATAATATATTGAGCGAATAAGCAATATTGAGTTTTTTATTGTGTTTCAAGTTTTAAACGAAACTAAAATTGGCACACAATGGAAAGACAATATGATGCAATGTTGTTGAAATATAATTTGGAATTTATCTATGACATTCAAAAAAAAAGAAGCATTCGAACACTTGATCTTGGTGTTTTTATTTTTGTTGGCGTCTCTACTTACACAAATATTCGTTTGCACTGATAACAGTGACGCCATCAAATCAATAAAATTATTGTATTGCACTGCAAATATATGAATTTCAATATGCAACCACATATGTAATATAGCAACAAAAATGCAAAAAAACCAAAAATATTTTGGTATTTTTCATTCAGCCAAAATATGTTCGTGTGTGCTATTTTTTTACTGCGACTTTGTTGAGCCATAACATTATGTCGGCCATCATTTCATTCCCAATGATTTTGCATTGATTCGCTTTTCCCTTATAAAAAGTGAGCTCATGAGCTCGGGATAAAAGTGAGGTCATTAACTAATTATTATTCAGACGCTAAATGGTGATTCGGTTAATTTTCCATGCACATACGATGGAAAATAATTACATTTTAATGTATCCGACTAATGATACGGTCAAATTGAACAAATTTCGCAATATTTCGTACATCCAATTCACTAACAGCAGTTGACGAGAGAGAATTTATTTTAAAGCATGCTTCAATTGTTTTCGAAATGAAAACGAGAAGAAGAAGAGGAAGAAAAAAAACATATGTATTGTTGTACTACATTTTTGAAGGGGAAAAAACATTTCTTTGATAATACTTCCAGTGGCATTCGAGTTGTAAATACAAGCGATTTGTTCGTTGCTCGTTTGTTGTGATTTGCATTTATAAGATGACGTCATGTTTAACTGAATGTGAGTGTCAAATCTATTTTTAAAACCATTAGAAGTACATTGAAAGTGAGTGTTATGCTTCGAATTCATTCAAACGAATGAATGAGAAAACATATAAATCTTTCCATTTTGACACATTACGTCGATTAAATCTCAGACACCCATTCCAAGTAACATTTAATAATATCAAATCAACAAATCAAACATTCATTTGCTTTTTGAAAATCAGCTTGAATATATAGCACAACACCAATAAAAAACCCAATTTAAACCAAAAAAAAATATATAATAACAACAATAAACAAACATTAAAAATTGTCAAATCTCGCTCTCATTCATTGACTTTATTCCATTGACATTCATAGGAATCACAACACAAATCGAACACATCCATTGGTTAAAATTATGAAAAACATAACCCAATGACATTTTGTAATTGTACCAAAAAAAAAAACTATGACATGTTTAGTGTTGCTCATCTGTCAGTTGATATCGCTCATTTATTTAATCTTTTTTTGTTTTTTTTTTTTGTTTCCGCACAATTTCGAATCATTACAAGTTAATAATATAAGTAGCTTTGGAATTTTAGGAACAGTGACAAAGAAAAACAAATCAATCACAAATGAATTCGAAAAAATGTATATTAATTGCAAATATTCCTATTATTGAAGGTGGAGATGTGTCGTACCATTTTAAGACGCTCGTTCCAGCCGTGGCCGCTGGCGCGATTATCGGCAAAGGTGGCGAAACGATTGCAGCCATTCAAAAAGACACAAGTGCACGAGTTAAAATGTCCAAATCACACGATTTCTATCCAGGTAAAGAGAATTATGCTTTTCCAACCGTTCTAATTGCATAATTGCATAATTGACTTATAATAATGCTAATAATAACGGTAGTAGTAGTACGTTACAGTATTTAGTGCGATGCGCATCATTTAGAGCAAATGAGTATTGTGAGTGTGTCAATGTAATAGTCGAATATCGCAACGAAATATTTCACGCGCTGTTTAAAAGAAGAAGAAAAAAATAGGTCAAAATGATGCACAATTCGATTTGTTTTAATGGCTCACGGGCGCTAATTTTAAGCTCAGGAAAAATGCCGGCATACATTTTCATTTTTGTTTCGCCTCGTTTCATTGTGAATAAAAAAAAAAAACTTCTACTACTGCAACAACTACTACTCAACGACAAATACTCAATAGGCCAATATGATGAAGTAATAGCATAACATTGTAGCTAATAGTCAAATGTTCGATTTATTTTGTACAGGTACACAGGAACGTGTTTGTTTGATAACCGGCTCGATCGAATCAATAATGACCGTATTAGATTTTATAATGGATAAAATACGGGAAAAACCAGATCAAACACCAAAATTAACTGACATCGAAACGAAACAAGCTCAAGAACGGGACAAACAAGTAAAAATCTTAGTGCCGAATTCAACGGCCGGCATGATTATTGGCAAAGCTGGCGCATACATTAAGCAAATCAAAGAAGAAAGCGGTTCGTATGTACAAATATCGCAAAAACCAAAGGACATAACACTCCAAGAGCGTTGTATTACGATTATCGGCGATAAAGAAAACAATAAAATTGCATGCAAATTGATATTAGCAAAAATAATGGAGGATCCATCATCGGGCACATGCTTAAATGTATCATATGCCGATGTAAATGGTCCTGTAGCCAATTTTAATCCAACCGGATCACCATATGCGGCCAACCAAACAACAATTAGTTCAAGCACTGCGTCACTTAATTCAACTCCGTCACTTAGTGCACCAAATCTCCTGGTTAATGGTAGCGGCATTAATTTATCATTAAATCTAGGACCAACGAATAATTCAAACCCAGCACTTAACACACAAATTATAGATCACATCAAGGTAAGCAAAACATTTACCACCACGTTAAATTATTTTCCGTTGTATTTTAATTCTTTTGCGAATTCCGATCAGCCTCTAATGCTTTCGTTTATGTTTTCAATTCCATTGGTGTGTAGGTTGCCATGCGAGGATTTGGTTACTTAGAGCCGGTTTTAAATGAAGTTGCTGCAGCTTTAGGAATTCTTGCCAAATACGGGTCGCTGGGTGTCGGTGTTGGTTTAACACATACCAATGGCACGACCCCAATCAGTTATTTGAATGTTACACCATTGGAACAAAGTGTAACTGCAAACAGCGTCTTCGGTGCCATCGGTCAAGTCAATTTAGATTCGTTTATCGGCGCAACATCGCCAACACCACGTGCATCCATTGATCGTTTTGAAACCACAACATTTGATCCATTTCGTCATGCTGGCCAACAAGCAGCCGCTCCAATTTCAATAAATACAAACACATATGGTTTGGCGACAAATTCAACGATTGGTGCTGCTGCAGCCGCACAAACATTGGGCGGCTTAAGCAAGAGCCCAACACCAGCTGATGTTGGCCTACGCGATTCGAAATCGGTCGAAGTCGCTGAGAGCATTGTTGGCGCTATTCTAGGTATTTCATTTATTTTATTTGTTTTCCATTTGGAAAAATGTATATTGTTCTTATGTAAAAAAAAAAAACAGATTTTTTCTTATCTTTAAAAAAATATTGATTGCGAGAACATTTTACTGAATTCCAATTTTCTTATCAATAAATAACAAAAAAAAGGTCCGAATGGCAGCAGCTTGATTGACATCCAAAATAAGAGCGGCGCAACAATTCAAATTTCAAAAAAGGGGATGTTCGCACCCGGTACAAAGAATCGCATAGTCACAATAAGCGGTGCACCGAGTGGCATTCAATTGGCTCATTTTCTCATCGAGCAAAAAGTGAACGAGGAAGAAACAAAACGACGTAACCAAAATACATTAACAGGAATTCCGGGTATTATGCAATAGTCGCGCATTCATACAGACATACATACATACACAGCGAGCATCGACGAACGCTAGATGCGGCAAACGAACAGCAAATAAAATGAAAAAAAAGAGAAGAAAATAATGATTGAGAAATTGAAATGAAAAAATTGTTTTGAAATATTAAAAATTAGATCACAGTAAATTGATACACACAGAAAATAGATAAAAACAGAAAAAAACGATACAAGTAAAAAGTAAGGAAAAAAATGAGAGTGTTTAACGTGGAAAATTGTTTTTATTTTCATAAAAAAAATGTGAAAATTTTTAGTCATGTATAGATCAATGCAATCGGCATGTACGACAAGTGTATGTGTTACCTATTCATTTTCAATGGTCAGAGACAGTTGATATACATATATTATAACTATTACAACAACAACAAAAACAACAACAAATAATAATAACTATAATAATATTAATAATGATGATGAAGTGGAGAAAAATAAATAATTGTTATTAATGTAGTTCAGTGCATAGCCCAAAATATGCATAAACATTATATTTTTTGATGACAGATAAACTATTTTAGATTTTTATTATTATTATAATTTTTTGTTTTGTTTTGTTTAAAGAATTTAAAGAGGAAGAGTTGAAAGAGAGAGCGAGAGAAAAAAAAATATATATATATCATATTTTATGTTGAATATCTTCTTTTCACATGTGAAATGTTTATCCTTAGATAGCGAATAACCGAACCATTTTTATTTTTTACTACGATTTTTATGATTTGTTCTTCTACATTTCTTCTTATCCTTTATATAAGGTAGGGCAATACCAACCGCATAAAAACATTCTCACATCTTCGCACATCGTTTAATATGTACCGTTCATTGAATATATAATTCAGTTTAAAATTGGTCATTGCCACAATACCGCCACCACCACTGCACCTGCCCTTCGACCCTCATTTTCCCAAATTTACCCTCTCTCCGCTCCCATGCACAATTCAATGAATTTTATTTTAGAATTTATATATGTTGATAATTTGTGTTCGAAAGAACGTTAAAAACAAAATGAAAACTATTGCAAATCCAATTTGTTTCAGGCATAGATTTAGTTAGTTCAGTGCATAACTAACACAAATGCAAAATATGTGTGTAAATATTGCAAGGTTAATTACGCTGAATGAATGATGCAAGAAAATGCATGCTTATCGTTTTTTTTATGTTTTCCCGATTCGTTATTGATGAGAAGAGAATATATCCAAAATTTATATGATAAATCTATATAAAAAACGAACCTGATATTGCACATATGTTGATTTAATTCATGTAAATGTTCTCACTATTATACATTCAGTTAATTTGAAAGTTAGGCATTTTCCACTCGAGATGCCCACAGCATATATATATCTACATATATATATAGATTTAATAGGAAGAGTCATTGCTTATCTTTTTTGTTTGTTTGTTTTTCATTTACATAAAAAGAAATGAACGAGATAATAAAAATGTTGTTTTAATCTTATGTTGTTAATTTATATAAAAGATTTATGGAAAATAATAATCACACGTCATAAATATACCAATACTAAGTAATACAAAACAATGTTAACTCTTTTTTTTTCAATCAATCACTCAACATGAATTTGAGATCATCTTCACATAAACACAAACACACAAACAAATTGATTGTTACATTTACAAAGAATAAACATGCAAAGAAAATTTATTTAAAAAAAATACTAATAATAAACATAAATAAACAAATTCGAGTCACGCGCATATTCACTAAAGTATGTATCTATATACTTATTCACTCTCACATACACACACATACATACATTTAAAGAGAAAACACAAAATGTTTCCAAGTGAATCTTTTTTGCTGCAATATTTAAAACAAAAACAAACAAACAATTACAAGAACCGACAAACAAAGAATTGCAAACCAATTACAACATACACTGACGGACGCCACTCTATGTGGTCAAGTGTCAAAGAAAAAAAAACATGTTATTTTATTATTATCTATTTTTAGTTGATTTAAGCAGAGTACGAGAAATAAACATAATAAAGCTATAGTGTGTATAAATTTAAAAATTAAACATGAAACAAAAAAAAAATTGAAATACACCCAGAGAAATTTATTCTAAACGAACAGAAAAAAAAGTTTAATAAATTGTTTTAAAAAATTTTAACAATAAAAATAAATCACATATAGTATGAAAAATTGAGATGTTGCAAAAATATACCTAGAAACAACAAAAAAATGTAAAGGATTCAGTACATTGAATTGTACCGCTGTAATGATAGAAATTAATTAAATGATGAGAGAATAAAAAAAGCATAAAAAGAGACAAAAAACAACAGTTATCTAGATAAGGATAAATTCATCAAAAAAAAAAAATGAAAACCATTAATAATTTCACCATCGTAAACTCGTGATGTTGTTTTTATAAATAGTAATATGTATAGAAATACAGGAAAATATTACTGAAAAAATTCTGATAGGTCTATTATAATTAAAAAAAAAAAACACGTAAAATAGTACCGCAGTCGGGTTGGGGTAATTTAAACAAAAAATATATATATGAAGATGCGTTTAAGCTATATTTAAAACAAAAACATTTAAATTGTAGCTGTCTCTCATAAAAGTGATGGCGATGAATTATATTTAATGGTGATTAATGAGCCTAAATGATTTTCTACGAAACAATCAGCAAAATTTTTAAGAGACAAATCAAAATTCGAATCGTAAAGTCAAAATAGGAATTATTCAACAATTTTTTCTTCACTACAAACGCGCTGTTCTCCTTTTTATTTCATTAAAATGATACGAATTCGATTTAAAACAAAAGAAGAAGAAATAAATTGAAAGAACTGAAAAAAAACAGAGACGAAAAAGTTGAAATTCGGGATGAAATTTGCAATAAATTATGAATTTTCAAAACCATCAAATATATGTGACATTTTTGAATCGATTTCGAAATACGGCTACAGCCGTTTTAAAAGAAGCGTGCTAGATGAACATCAACTAGAATTGGAAGTGATTTAAAATCATTTTTTTTTTTTTGTAACATTTCATTCGTTCAGAACTACTTTATTAATGTAATTTTTTTATTAAAATCAAACGCCAGTCCAGAGAGAGGGAGAGAAAAAGAGAGAGGGAGAGAGAGAACAGAAAATATTATTAGAAATCAACATCAGTAAACAGAGTTGAAATAACGTTTGGAAAGAAGAAAATTGTTGAAATGCCTAAATTGACAAAACAAACCCGTCTAGTTTAGTTTCCATTTATTCAAATACACTTACAAAGTGAATGAGGTTATAACAAAATGAAGTTTTAAAAAAATCGAGATAAAATTTAAGCGAAAACACGAATTAGATGAAAATCGAATACGCTGATTCGTTGTATGACTGTGCCGGTATGAAAAGATATCCATTTTATTATTTTTCGTTGTTATGGGTTCTGGTTGAAAAATTCAGTTTCGTTTCGGGGAGTAAATTTGGATAAAACTTTATAACAACATATTATTATTTTTTTAAATGCTGTTCACTTGAATTTATATTGGCGTTTCGTTGGCATAATTTAATTAGATTTATCGAGAGCTTGTGAATAACGTTATATATGTGTAAATGATATTCAACTTATTGAGATCAAAGTTATATTCAGAGCAAATTGAATCAAAATTACGCCATTAAATGCAAATTAATACACTTTTCATCACATAGACGTTGTTCACATACACTCTCTATTCATAGCCACAACAAAAAAAAAACTGTTCATCGATGAGAGCGAGTCTCAGCAAACGAGCCAATTGAAAATTGGTTTGGGAATTGTGCGTTAGAGAGAAAGAGAGTGAGAGGAAGACAGAGTATTAAACGAATATGAGCTTTCAATCATTCGGTCAAAATTACCGTTCATTTTATAAAATTAGAATTTATAGTGATAATTTTGGGAGAATTTCAATTAGTTCTTTTTTTTCGTTTCTCGTTCAGTAGTTTATATTGACACCAAGCACATAGTCACTAACAATGATTTATTTAAAATGTAACGAGTTTCAATTTATCAGCCATGCGAAATGTAATGAAAAAAAACGTAGCCATTGAATGTACATCAAAGTGTGAGAAATGAATTCGCTGAATTTTTTTTTTAAATTTGAATTCGCCTAATCTTTTATTTATTCGCCTTAATGTTCAATTTAGAAAAAAAAGAGAGATCGAACGAGCCGGAGGGAGAAAAGATAGATAACATAAATACAAAAAATACATATATGATCCACGCAAAATTGTTATTTAAACACGAACACCAATTCATTACACATTGTGCGATCATTATCTATCATTTTTTTTCTCTCTTAAAAACAAATGAAGGAAACATCACAAAATCACTCTACCACCCCTCTTCATAAAAAAAAGAAATGAAATTTAATTTTATATGTGACTTGTTCAAAAAAACAAAAAAATTATTCAACAAACATCAAAATCAAATATATCCATATTAAAAGACAAATAAATTAGAAATTATTTCGCCTCATTACTGAAAAATGAAACCAAACTGCACGGTATAATGTGACAAGCAAGAAACCGAAAGCGTTAAATTGTAGATATAACGAAATGAAGATGAATAAAATTTAACTTGAAGAAAGAAAAAAACTACAAAAAATATTCAACGATACACCGTTTTGGTTTTTTATTTCTAATATTGTTGTGTCAAAGTAAGGAAAAAGATACATTCGAAGAATAAAAAATGAAAAAAAAAAATAGTTACCTCTATTTCCATTTAATTTGTCAAATTAGAAATGCAATGTTAATTGAATTTTAATGAAAACAAACACAAAAACAATTCTGTACATAAGATATTTAAATATAAATATACCTATATGAAAATATATACATACATATAAATATATATATATTTTTGTTGTTTTTTCGAAAGACAACAATGCGCAATGAACAGCAAAGGAACCTAATTGAATTTCAAGAAAACGACAGACAAACACATTATGTTGGAACATTTTTACTTATCCTTTTCATTTTCGTTGTATTTTATGTTGCTGTTATTGTATAAAAAAACATACACACACACACACACACATTGAACATAAATTTTTGGATAAATTGATTATCATTTTACGCGAATATCGTTACTTTCGTTCGCTTTCTCATAAGTTCCGTTTAGAAAAGAAAAAATTCGTTATTCCATCTCATGTCCTTTCTCTTCTTTCCCAAACTATTACAACCGGTCAATAGAATCCCAAATCCATACGAAATTGCTACCCGGATGTACATTCAAATAAAACAGACATGCAATTTTGCGATCACATGACTTGCTGTGAAAATGTGTGAAAAAAGTTTTTGATCGCTAAATGCAAATATTTCAATATAAACTGAATAAATGAAAATAAAACCGGAATAAAAATAGAAAATAGCAACAACCAAAACATTATGAAGAAAATAGCATATTTATAAATATAGAAGAGAATTGAATAACACACACACATATATACAAAACACATCCACGAAATGATTTCAATTGTTACTGACTTACTTGTATGCACGTGAATGTGTAAATTTGTTGAAAACGAAATGAAAAAGAAAATGAGAGAAAGAGAGGGGAGAGAATGAGAAGGAGAGTAATTAGTGTTAGACTAAGTTACCAAGTGCAAAAATAAGTACTAATAAAAATTTTATTTTTTATTTAATTCATTTGTTTTTATTTCTGAATTTGACCTCAATTCTTTTTCCATTTTGTTGGTTTTTCGCATTGATTTTTCTTGTTTTCATTTGTTCATTGTTTTTTCTTTTCACTCTTCCGTTTTATTATTTTGTACAACTAAGTGTATAAAAGAAACGTTCTTCATCAAAAGCGCTAAAAGTGACACAAACAAACCAAAACTATTCTCCAACACAAAAAGTGGTAGTATTAAACGAGTTACAAAACAGTGACAAAAAAAAAATAACAAAAAAAAAACGTTGACTTTCTTTCATATTTTAATACGTAGAGAAAAAATCACAGAAAAAAATTGTCTATTTTATTAAATTACCACTTAACACTTTCACTTCCTGTCAAGCCATTTGAAGAAAACTTCTTATATTCTCTTTCTCCCACATAGACTAATTATCACTACTGGATTATTTGCACACTCGATCACAGACACGTATTATGCATTCAATTAATGTGTGCATTTCAATTCACCGAGAATGTAGCTAAATCTTAACTGTTAGTGTGTTGTTTCAGATAATCAAGAGAATTTAGATGAAATGAAAAACCAAATCAAGGTGAAAATAGTTAACTGTTCTTCCTTTGAAATCTATAGTGATGAATTAGTTAATTTAACGAAACAAATGAAAAAAAATTGATGTAAAATGAAGCTTAAAAGCTGTTCACACAAGTCCAAGTGTTGCAAACTAATGAGAAGTGTACCGTAATCGCTTTTCGAATCGAATTCTATGACCGTCATCAATTATTCGAAAGCATTGCTGCCGATTTTTGTGCAAATTCAATTGATTTCATTTGATCTGAAATCGAAGTGAGTCGAAAGCACACATCACAACACGTACACGCTCTGTATCTGCCGATGATCCCAAAACGCTTTTAGAATGTCAAGCATTTACAGAAGAGACAACAACAAAAAGAACAATCACAAATGCATTTTATGCTTTAATCAATCCAGCCAGAGTTCTTTTACTAAATTCAAATCGACCCAGAAATTGTTGTATTTTTACGTACAACTACAGACAAAAGATAAAATGTATTTAAAAAGATATGAAAACAAAAAATCTGAAAAAAAATAAAATAAAAAAATAAAACGTAATAAAGTACCTACTACGGAATGTGTGCAAAATTAAGCGACAAACAGACAACTATTTATCATACCAACACAGAGAATGTAAGGAAGCAAGAAAACACAGAAAAAACAGAGAGAACTCTATTTGATTATTTTTTTATAACACAACCAAATGAAACTAACTCTGCAACATGTTGTAGCTCTATGAAAATCGAAAAAATTATATTAAAACCATAAAACAAATAATTCACTCAATATTACAAAATATCTATAGTGATTGTGAGAAATGATTACGATCGAACATTAACGGTGAACTTATATAGGTTCAGGCATGAAGATGAACAAAAAAAAATAGAAACTGAGAGATAGCACGAGGGTGGGTGATCATTTCACTTCATGACATACTTGGTCAAAATTGAATATGCATTTTTTAGACTTATAATTAATAACGCACGATTAATAATCATGGTTAGCGTTTCAATGTGTGAATTAAAAGCCGAACTAATTCAAATTGAATAATTTTTTTTTTTAATTGATAAAAATCATCCGTTTCATTGAAATCTTTTCTCCTCAATTAGGGGTACGAATCATGAAATGGACTGAAATGCGATTCTTAAATTGTTCGACATAGACACGAAGTATCGATTATTGTTCATCTCGATAAAAAAAACATCGCATAGATAGGATGAAATGTTTATTGTAAATTCGTTGTAATTAAAATATACTTAAAACTTGGAATTTAAATATATTTTCACTTTCAAAAAAAAAAAAACAATCAATTGAAATGTGACACACTTTAGACATTTCAATACGTGATTCCTTTCAATTTGCTCTCCCACACATCTGATTGAACATACAATATTTCGTATCTATGTGCGCATACTTAGGAAATGTGCGCCTAAACGAGATCTCATCGAGCCAATCACAATTCAAAAGTTCTACAGTGAATCTAATATTTTTGGTAGACAAAATTTTGCATGACACACTCCACTCACACGCCATTCGTATATGAATCCTATGTTAGTGGAGAGTTTCTCTGCTTACTTTGCTTGTTATTTTGTCTATCAAAAAAATTAGATTCACTGTAGTTATATAAATATGTAGATGATCAAACGAAAATGTTCAACTAAAATACACCCAGCAGTATGATGAGCCAACGCTTTTTGCAGGTCCAAATCCCTTGTTTCTGTTGAATGTTGTTTTATTTTTCTCTCTCGATTATTTTCGCCCCGGGCACGTAAATGCTTAATTTAAAAAGCACAGTTTACACGTTATACGTGTACAATAATCGTTTTTTTTTTTTGAAAATAAACGCATTCGATCGAATGCCATTTCATCTGGAACGAATAATGATAAAATAATTATTATGTCGATTTAAATTTACAATGAAAAAAAAAAAGAATTACACAAGCACACACTCAAGTTGAAAAATTAGAACAAATTTTGCGATGAAATGGACGAATACACTGCGATTTCTACAATTAACGGTAGTTTAATGGCGAATTAAGAGAAGCGCATTCAAATGAATGAACATATATACACACAAACACACACACATACAAAGAATATTTAGTTATGAGTTATAGAAACGTATGAGCGTTTAGTTTTACTTACTACAATAATAATGAAAACGATAATAATAATTATGAGATACATAAAGCTTATAAGTGCCATTTATTATAGAAATTAAATGATTTAAATTATTGCTGATTTTGGGTGGAATTTTCGAATGTACTTCATCCATGCACCCAAACGCACCAATGACACGATAAGATACATTTGTTTAGTCAAACGATGATTTTAACAAAATTAAACCACATTTTCTTGTTCGACACAATGATTTGTGTGAAATTATAGTGAGAGAAAAGCAGTTGTTTTCTATTTCTGGTTTCAGATCGAACGCATTTTCTTCCGTAACAATTGCGGAAATGATGCATATATTGAAACTTTGTTCATTTCTTTCGAGTTCATGTTTGAATCAGTAGCAAACAATTATATTAAACGGCCTTGAACATTTTTGCTCTTTGACTCTTCACAACATTTTTTTTAGGAAGATGACAAAAACAAAAAAAAAAAATACAAATTAAAGTTTATTACACGATTCAAATAATTTTTTTTCGAAATGAATCAAATAATTAGTAATTTTGTAGCTATGAAAAAAAAAATGTTTTATTTAATAATTAAGATAACGCAAAAGAAAAACAAACAAATGTATTCAAAGTCGTTTTGTTTGAAGAGCTGATAATCGAGCCGTCAACTAAGCCAAATCTTTTTGTCAATTGACGATCGGCCCGTTTTGTTTATTTTTGCTTGAATGTTGATTTAAGCCAACATATCCGTTTATGAAAACAAACTCAAAATTCAAGCAATAAAAAAAAACTCGGATCGTTCACCATCGCGATGAAATAAAAAGCTTCACAGCCAAATATCTAGCAAATTGTGATTCCAATCACATTGCTGACGATGGTTCTTTTTCGTCCTAGTAATACAGCAAATGAAGAGAAAAAAAAAACAAATAACACTGACTAAACTTTTTTGTAGCAAAACATTTCAAAATCAACGAATTATCCTTACATATAGATCATATATAAAGTCTCTCATTACGTTTTTTTAGCTATGACTAGAGGTGCATACCAATAACGACAATTTTTCAGACATTAGGTTTGAGCTATGGATATAGGGGCTGCTATTTCATAGCCGTTATTCATAGGCGCTATTTAATTCGTGTGCTGTGTGTAACACCGAGTAGGAATATCATAGCCTACTATTCTTTTGTACATTTGAATGTGAGTAGGAGAGAGATGTAGAAAATAACGCACAATATGCATAAATGCATTAAAACGAGATAAATAGTGCCTATGAATAGCGCCTATGAATAGCGCCTATGAAATAGCAGCCGCTATATCCATAGCTCAAACCTAATGTCTGCAATTTTTGTTCGTTCGTTTGTGCGAAATCAATGTTTCGAAAGAACGAACATTCAAACGTTCGAAATAGGTTGAAATGTTCGTTGTATGAACGAACACAATTTTATGTGTGAAAACACCTCTAGCTACAACTATCCATTTCAAAAGCTTTTTAGGGGAAAAAAACATCTATTTCGTGTTAAAGAAGTTTTGAAAATGTCGCGCAGTGACTAAAGAGAAAAAAAATGTACTATTCTTACGTTGAAATTTCATAGCGCTCTAAATCATTTGAAATTGGTCCATTTTTGGTTTTCGAAATTTAGAAAAAAAGAAGGAAAATAGAATGATATGATATGAAATCAAAATGTTCAATTAAATAAGATGAAAAATAGTTCAAATCATAGGTTGGCAACTTGACATCAACAACAACAGTTTCTCCTTTTTTTAAAGTTTAATGCCGGGAATGGATAATGTGAAATCATAAACAAACTAAATTTAAAAGAATGAAGAAAAAACAAAATTCGAACTTAAATTTAATCGAAACGAATAAAATGAAGAGAGAAAGAAAATAAATAAATAAAAACTAGAACTATTTACAATGAAAACAGCAAACAAAACCGTGAAATTAAAAGGATTATTTCAACTAATTATGGTGTCTAATTAATTGTGAGATTGTGTGATAGTGTTAAATTTGCATGCAGGCAAGGATTTCTGAACACAAAACGAACACAAGCAGCCGCATATTATAATCCTCGACTATCTCGAAAACCAAACTATATAAGCGAAGCGAGTCAATTGACAGTTGATATGTGTACACACAAAATAAAAACGTTCAAAACAAAGAAAAAACAACTTACAGAAATTTAATGAAATGAAGATGGAATCAAATTTAATGCCGTTCACGAGTCAAGAAATCCGAACCTCGCAATTACAAATTGAGACAAATTTTTTGATGAAAAATCGAACACAAAAAAATAAACTAAATAAATTTACAACAACAAGAAAAAAAATATTAACATTATAGCGATAAATTTATTTGGAATTTAAAGTTTGTGTATTAAATGAGCAGAATGTAGATAAAAAAATGGGATAAATTGTATTTGATTATCGTGTTATTCGTTGTACAGATAGTAAGTATTAAGTGAAAAGAAATCTGAAGAAGAAGAAAAAAAAATCATTGTTTGCTTTTAAAACTATGAAGCAAATTATTATAAACTATCGTCAAAAGTAAAATGAATAAAACCAATAAACAATTAAAAATTCCTGTTATGAAAAGCAAAAAAAAAACATTTTTTTTTTTTCATTCAACTGTTGTTATGAGAAAGAAAACACCAAATAAAGTACCATACCGTTCATCTGGACAGGTTTTTAGTTGCGCACATTTTAGCGATTACAGACAGCCTTAGCAGCTGTATACACACAATACAATTGTGATTTTTTCGAGATCTCAATTGCGGCAAAATATCTTTCGGACCGAATCCCAAAGACCTGAACATATTTCCTTTGCAATTTGAACCGAGGGTTCAATTGAAAAAAAAAATGTTTCTTTGTTTCTCATTGCTGCCTTATTGTTTTATTTGCAAATTACGATACATGTTGTTGCAGTGCTTTGAAACTAAACACTGATATGATCTTCGTTCATTGCTTCATTTACGTACGTGCACGCATTGTATGAAAAAAAATGATTCGCTAATACCCCTGAATAACACACACACACACATCACTAAAATTTGCTATAGAAAAAACCAAAACGAAATGAAAAGCATCCAAACGAGTCTCATATATTTATAAGAACAAAAAAAAATTAAACTTTATAAAAAAAGGCTGTGTGATTATCCGGAGATAATTTGAACGTCATAAATTCTTGCGCCAAAAAAGTGAAAAGGAAAGCGTTCCCACATTATTTCCGATTGAAGTAAAATCTCAACTCACATTTCATCAAATTGTTTTTAAATCTCACATACCACACCTCACACGTCTCATTCTCATCTACGAATTCACATTGTCCCGAACATATTTTAAAAACTACACGTATTCACAGACACACACACACACACACACACTCGAGTGCATAAATTGCAAATCATACGATCTAAATGAAATCGGTTTCATGAGAAATTGTGGACGCTTCCACATCTATTAAAAAGTAACAAAGAACAGAAGAAAAAAAAGATGAAGAAGAATTCATCAATCATTTGTTCCATTCATTTTCTCTCTCTCTTTCTCTTTTATCACAAAACATAATCCATTCACCACAAGGTTCATCACCCGCAAACAAGTAAAAAAAGAGAGGATATATTGAAAAATATTCATACACATTGATATTGTAGTTGAATAAATGAGCTAGTATTAGATAATTAAAATTCTTTCTATTCTATAACAATCGATTTCACACATATAAACAATTTCAACAAGACAAACAAATTCACAAATAATTTTTCGGTTTATTAATTCTGCTGTACTTTGAATCAACGATTTAATCTTGAATAAAAAAAACCGTTTGATTGATCTCACTCGTTGCTGTTAATCCCATCTTAAATCTGTAAATTAGTATATTCAACCATTATTATGCAACAAAGTTCTTTTCGATGTGATTAGAAAGATAAGAAATCAAATATTTTTGCATCTTCTTTGGAATATTTCATTGTCAGTCAGCGCATATGAACAATATTATATTGACAGTAAATTTAAAAAAAAAAACTAAACAACAACAACCAAACAGAGAAATAAATAAAAAAATTATAATTCTATAGTCAACAAATTTCAGCGTTTTCCATGTCAAGAGCATTTAATGCACCACATCATCACCATTAACAGCACTTCTGATGATTTCACACACATCACTCGTTGGTGATGAATTCACCGACACATAAGATACCATTGAGTCAATTGAATGTGTGCATATTTGTGAAGCAAAACTATAAAATATTAGTCATTTCATATTGTACTCAACAAATATAAAATACAAAACTAAAAAAAAACGATGCAAAAAAAGTTTGGAATAGTTGTTCATCATGGAGGAAAAAAAATCAATTGTAAACATAAAAATTATGGATCTTTGCACTATGAAATCGTGCACATTGAGAGTCAACATACATACTCTCTCTATACATCTAATATATTATCCCGTAACATCTCTTTTTCCCCCACATACGTACATTTGCTTTAATTTAGAAAAAAAATTGTCCATTACTGTGTTATTACTGCTAAAAATCATAAAATTTATGATTGATTTCACATAAATAATAAAAAAAATGCGGAAATATTTGACAACCGATTATCGCCGATTATATAAACGGAGATGACAAAAGAAGTAACTGATAGAACTTTAGTATATGAGAATTTAAAAAAAATATTGAATTGATATGTAAAATGTTAAATTAGAATCAATTTAGACAGATACAGAGCGACAATGTTAAATCGTCTTTGAGAGAAATAAATATGAACAGACAGAAAAGAAAAAAAAATTTAAACAAAACGACAGGTAATTACATTAAAAGTGCTACAATAAACTCAATATTATTATCGTAAAAAAATAATTCTCTTGTTTTATTTTCACATTTTTCACTTATCAGGGATGTTATCAGAATGCTATTCTAATTTACACATTTACTTTTAGATTCTGGAGTCGAGTTTTCTTCTTCAAATATCATAAAAATTTTCTTTCTTTTTGTACAAATGAACATCAACATTTCGGGAAACTAGTGCAAAACATTCAGTTAAATTAACGTAAATCTAAAGCTGATGAATAATAGGTAAAATATATAAATTTGTTATAATTCAATTCTTATTTAAGTGAAGTACAAAAGGAATAAAACGACATAGAAAAAAATATATTTTAATTGTACGAAAATGATGATTCTCAGTTGAAAGAACATATATGTTTTTGCTCCGAATATGTTTGAGTGAAATGGCAAAATCATTGTTACCGACACGAAATAGGACTTATTTTTGTTTTTTGTTTCAAATAGAGATTTAATGAATTATTTAATTTATCCCTTCAAAAATTTGCGTTAGCATCAAAACTGCTAAAAACGATTGAACAAACGAAAAATCAGTTAAAAAATAATCTTATTTAATTATTGTAAATAATTATCGCTGAATATGATCATTGGCGGATTTTCCGTGATTCAACTATTTTCCCGTAGTTAAAACTCGCCATATGGATTGTACAGCGCTTGAGACAAAGCCGCCAGCAACACTAGCTGTTTGCTGTGGATTTTGTGAAATCGATGGCAATGCCAGATCCGGCGGATGATGATGTGGATGTGAAACAGCTTCCCATTCGGTCGGTAAAGCACCGTCATCTGTTTAAATGATTTAATTAAAATTGATTGTATTTTATAATCGAATTGAAGAATTGCTATGTCAGCGAATGTTTGGTTACCTTCATCATCTGAACCAGAGTCCGTATTTCCAGCATTTAAATTCTGCATTAATTGAATATTTTGTTTGCCAATGAAACCATTGTTTACATCAACTGGACCAATTCGACCCAAATCACTAATGTCCAAATTCAACAACATTGATATATTTTCAAGCGTATGATTCGGCCACAATGTATTCAATTTTACATGTTGTGTGTAACATAAATATAAAATGTTTGTATTCAAACGGGCGACTTTTCGTGAAAATGATTGTTCATTCAATTCTTTTTTACAAAAATCACTGTTGACCAGAATTTAAAAAAGAAATTGTTTTATTATTAAAATTTACCAAAAAAAAAAAAAATTAAAAATTTGCTGTCAATACAAACCTATAATTTATTCTGAACGGCAATCTAACATCCAAATAGTAGCTCAATAAATGAACCAATTGTGTTGTGTATGTCAAGGCAGCACTGATGCGATAAGCAGCATTTGAACTGGTCATTGCTTCGCTGGCACCAGGTGGATTTGGTACACCATCCTTTATTGTAGTTGCGACCCAATCATTGTACGCTGAATAATCGCCATTATCTAATGAAATACATTTATTTTAATTTAAAAAAAAAAATCGATCCAACGGATAGTGGATAATAAATTGAATATACCTGGAAGTGATGGTTCAATGATAACATGTTGTAGTTCACCATGGCTATCTTGGACCCATCGGCCACGAATGTATGTGGTGTGCGTTGCTTCAGCTAATGCATTTAGTGTTTCGGCTGAAACAATTGTGCCCGAATCGGCTGCATTCATATCGTTGACATTTTTGCGTGCATCAATGTTTGTCACATTGTATTCAACTGGGCTCGATTTTGAGCTTGTATTTGTGCTAATTGCTGTTGATGTTTCTCCCTTTGATATTCGTTGCGATAATGGGAATATAAACTTTATCAATTTTTGAATGTTTTGAATGCGACATTGTTTCAACTCTTCAAACAATTTTGTTCGTTCTGCAACCTTTTTTGCATTTCGTTCTTCCGTTTTTTCAATATAATCACCAAATTGTTGACATGTTTTCACATATTGTGGAATTTGTTTACGGACTTTTGCATTTTCCAACCGTATCGTTTCACATTTTTCCGTCAGTGTTTTCGTTCCGGAAGAACGTTCGCTTATCAATTTCTTCAACAATAGTATATTCTCTTTTTTCTGCTTGATTGCAAACTGCAAATCTTCGGCCAGTTTCCGTTTATGCAGCAAGTGAAGACATGCAGTCTGTTGAGCACGATGAACCGACTTCAAGTTCTCATATTTCATCTGTTTTTCAACGAATCTAATTTGTTTGAAGGGACGAAAATTTAAACAAACAAACTCAATTAATAAACACATTCGACCAACATTTTTTCTCTCAATTAATACAAAAAATGTACGATAAAAAATGAAAATGAAATAAAGCAATTGTAAAACGAAAGGTTTTATAGGACCTTGAAATTATGATTGCTTTATATTCGATAAAAGTTTTGTTGTTCATTAACATGAAAACAAAAAAAATGTTAAAATAACAACATGCTTTCTTTGTTGACACAAAGAGAATGTTTGTATGTATATATATTGTTTCTTCTAGTGTGTTTCTGTCATTGTTGGCATGTTATCGTAGTTGTTGTGATGTTCTCACGCTGTATACGGTGGCGAATGAAAATCTATTTCTCTTTGTTATTATACTTACCGTTCAGCGAGATGATGCGATGAATGTACGAAATTGCCCTTGCTAATGCATTTATGACAACTAAAATATTTTCGCGAATAATTACACAGTGGACATTTTATTTGGCAACCACTCCAATGGCTACCATCATCATCGTTTTCAGTTGTGATGTGAAAATTTTCTGGTGCACCAAAACTCTCATCGTCGGAATGAGTTGCCATTACATACGTAATAGATGAAAATTGAATATTTTCATCATATACCTTGCAATGCAATGATCAAATTCATATGGTTCTTTCGAAATTCACGTTGTTTATATAGAAATATAATGCTATCAACTGATCACCATGAGACACAACACTCTACAAACACAAATATTTCCCAAAACGTTATTGTTTAGTGCGAACTTGAAGAAAGTATATTAATAAAAAATGAACATACACAGCTGTTTCATATACTGCAGTGCCCTCTGTAGTTCCAAAATGAAAACATAGAAATGTCAAACATCTTTCATCTGTTTCATTTTTTTTTTTTTTTTTTTTTTTTTTTTGAATTAATACGCGCTCATTTTCTGAAAGGGACACTTTTCTATGTAAAATTAAAATAGAAAATACAAAAGAAATAATACAAACGATATTTATGAGAATGAATGGTTTTATGATTAATATCTGCTTTGATATGCAACCGTTCTGTGTGGTAAACTTTCGTCTCGTCCAATCTCCTTCATTCAAATGTTGAATGAAATTTTTGAAGGTTAGATGGCATAGTGTGGATGATTTGAACATTTATTTCTTCTATTTTAAGAATCCGTTGTTATTAGTGAGAATAACAATAATGAACAAGTTTCAAATAAACTTTATCCTTCATTGGATCGACTTCTTCATATATATGTTGTTCGATTGTTTCTGATTGTTTTTTTTCGTTTTTAAAATAAAATAAATTTTCTTTAGTTTAATTCTATTTAATTCTCTTGATTTCGAAAAAAAAAACAAATTTCAAGTCTCTAGAATGTAACAATTGTTAAATTGTGTGTAGAAAAAAAAATTAAATGCAATAAACGGACAGAGTAAATGGATGCTAGCCCATGCTTTGTAGTAAATTGAGAATGTAGGATCCCAAATCTTCGTCTTGATTATTCCACGAGAGTAGAATATTTTTGTGAACTCCCTTTGGATCGGATTCAACGACAAGCTGTACGGATGCAACAGCTATTTCACATTTATCGGACATTGTAACTGTCCATCCAGTCAATTTCTCCTGTAACAATGCGTATAGTCTTTTACTAGTGCTGGTTGAAGGTCCTGCAAAATATAGAAAATTGTTGAAAATATAAATGTCAAAATGTTATAAAATTGAATTCCGGAAGATTTCTTCACAAAATATTTTTTGGGAAATCTTCGGCATTCGATCAAATGGAATTCACAAAAACATCAAGGTGCTTACCTGGATCATCGATTTTAATTTTTGATGTAAATCTAAAATAAAGAAAGAATTTACTATTTAAAAAGAAGCAAAAAATTTATTTGTTAAATATATTTACCGAAATATGTGTCTGTTAAGTCCAACCTCTTTGCATACTTCGTTGAGTTCCATGAGCGAAACACGATTGTCTTTCATAACCAACACACCGTGCAGTAGTCGACTTCGTTTTGGATCTGGTGGTTGTGCATTGTATGCGCGGGCTTCAGCTTTGAGCAATGATAATGATGCGTCGACCGGAATTTTAACGGGTGTATTAATACGACACGTCTCGCCATTTGCTGGCATAAAACAATCAATCGAGAATTCTTCTTTGATCTTTTTGGTAAGAAATTCCATTTTGGCGGCTTCACCATGTACAAGCATTACATTTTTCGGTTCGCAATATTGAATCAATTGCATAATTCCTTTTGCATCGGCATGTGCACTGAAGCTCATGTATTCAACTGACATTTTAACATCAACCATTTGACGATTTTCAAATTCCACTTTTTTCGCTCCGTTCAAAATCTTATGACCGACGGTACCTTGAACACAGTAGCCCGGCATTATGACCATGTTTTGTTCGTATGGTGCCCATTTTTTGAAAATTTGTAATGAAAGACCGGCATGCAGCATGCCAGGCGTTGCAAATACCACCATTGCACCGGGATTATCAATATAACCTTTGTCGAATGGTTTAATGTGTTTGAAATCAAACATATTGCGTTGCACAAATGTTTTGCGAATCTTTTGATTTGTCCATGTGATAAACATTTTGTAATAGTTGTTTGCCTTTTCCGTGAGTCCAACAGCAAAATAAATCGGATACTTTAAATTCATGCGATCCCAGTATGTTTCCAATAAAATACACAATTCTTGAGCTCGACCCAATGCAAATACCGGAATCAATACTTTACCACCTTTGGCCACACATTCGTGCACTTTTTTCAAGAAATCACGTTCTCGACAACGTTTCGAATCACGAATTGTTGTTGCATATGTGCTCTCGGTAATCAATAGATCTGGTTTACATTTGTCAATCCATGCAGCTCCCAAATGACGATCGGGTGTCATATTGTAATCACCTGTATAGACAACAGATTGTGTACCAACTCGAATCCAAAACATGGCCGCACCCAACACATGACCGGCATAATATGCTTTTATCTCGATATCATTGTCAACCATTACACTCTGATGCAGTGTGACAGCGATCACCTTTTTCATGCAATCTTTGATCATTTGTGTGGTAAAAAAGTTTGATTCACCTTTACGTTCGACCGCTATTTTACGCATATCCTCAAGCAAAATGGGTGCAATTGCTTTTGTTGGATGTGTCATATAAATTGGTCCAGTATAACCAACCATTTCTGACATGTACGGCAATGCACCACAATGATCCAAGTGAAAATGTGAAATAATGACACAATCAATACTGCCGGTGATCGGACCTTCTGGCACAATGTATGAAAAATCAGGAAAACGTCGTTCATCATTATAGCCCATGTGCATACCACAATCCAACATTATATTTTTACCACCCATTGACAATAGCAAACAACTGCGTCCGACATCTTGGCCGGCTCCAAGTGGCGTCACTTTTATATCTGGCATGATAGAATATTCAATTGATGCAAATGAATTCACCGCCGAATGCAATCACTTGCGTATTTGGTCGTTGTTGATAAAACAAAACAGTCACTTATCAGTTTTAAGTGTTTTTAATGATGAACCACAACAAAAACTATATGCTAAATACTTTTTTCTTCATCCACTCATTTTCACTATCGTTTTGGTTATGCAGTCTTTACTTCAATTCGACAACAAATTGACATGAGAAATCAATTGAAAATAACACGGGAATACGATAAAATTCGTTTTCTTTCTTTCATTAAACGAAATGTGAAACGCTCTAGCGACCTGTAAGATTTTGTATTGCAATATTTGTATTTGAAATGTCATGTAATTTCTGGATTTATAAGATGAAAGAGAGAGAGAGTGAGAGAGAAACAACCGCCATATGATTTTTGACAGTTTGATAACATGAAATTTTTGTTCGTCACAGATTAGACGATAAATTGCATCAGACAAATTGTATTGAATATAAATATCTAAGTTTTTGCGTCGTTTTTAAGTGTGTTGAAATTAGAACAATCACAAAATTATATCGACAGATAAAACAATAATATCAATATTGTGCGTCGAATAACATCTTCGTTTCAAAAACACACATTTCATTTGGTTTTCCGATAGGGATCCGATGACATAATTCAGCGTTTATACATACATATTTCATATTTGTGTACAAAGTTCTATATTTTGTACATATATAGCGAACGATGCGTCATTGCTCAGAATTTATTTGTTTGCTTAATTTTGTGCGAGGCAAAACACAACACTTTTAAATATTAAAAAATAACAAACATTTCTCTTAATTTCAATTTCACCTCCTATTTTTATACAAAAAAAAACACAATATTTTCTATTGGAATACAATGGGTCTGTTCGGAAAATCACATCAACGCGATCCCAAAGAACAAGTAAGCACAATTTAATTATATTTAAAACCAAAATAAAGAGAAAATTCTCTTTTAATTTATTAAAACTACCTATAAATTTGATTGATTGAAACGATCAAATTGCATGACCAACTGAATGGCCATGAATTTGTGTTCAACAATGCAAATCGATTCAATAAAACCATGTATATATTTCGGATTTTCAAGGATTTCTTGATCATCGTTGAATCTTCAATTTAAAAAAAATGTTTTTCGTAGGTTAATGAATGGTGTCATAAAATTCGTAAAGAAGGAAATCAATTGGATCGTCAAGTGCGTGCAATAAAAAATGAAGAGGATAAAGTGAAGCGAACATTAAAGCAGGCGGCTGCTAAAGGTGACAAAGACACTTGTACCATTTTGGCAAGAGAAATTGTTCGATCGCGCAAAGCAACGAATCGAATTTATACGACAAAAGCCCATTTAAATTCGGTGCAATTACAAATGAAAAATCAATTGGCAACTCTTCGTGTGGCTGGCGCTCTATCGAAATCGACCGAAGTGATGTCAGCAATGCAAAATTTGATTCGTGTTACCGAAATAGCCGGAGTCATGCAAGAAATGTCAAAAGAAATGATGAAAGCTGGCATCATTGAAGAGATGCTCGATGAAACCATGGAATCAATTGAAGACACTGAAGAATTGGAAGAAGAAGTTCAATCAGAAGTCGATAAGGTATGCTTTTTTTCTAGATGCTAAAAGATATGTTTTATACATCGTAGATTTCTTCTTTCTTTTTGAATTTACAGGTTCTATATGAGATAACTGAGGGCAAACTTGGCGTATTGGAGCCACCGCCAACAACACCAGCCGAACCGAGTAAAAGTAGAGATGAGCCTAGCACGAGTAGAGTGGCAGAACCGGAAGAGGAAGAAGAAGATGACGAAGAAGATCTTACTGAGATGCAAACACGTTTGCAAGCCTTACGATCCTAAATTAATTTTTTTTAAATAAATACCGACCTACCGGTGAACATCTTATTGAAACAACCAAACATCAATATATATTTTTCATGAACATCGATGTCGATTTAATGATACTATAGATTTTATGTGCGCTGCTATTGCTTTGTGATGAAAATAAATGTATTACTATGTAAAGATAAAAAAAGAATAATTGAAAATGAACACATGCAATGCGTGTAATTAAGCAAAAATACTTGATAACACTGTCAAATACAATATTATTTATCCAATCCTTTTCTTGAACAGCTGCAAATAATTGGCTTTCAATTGGAATTCATTTATGTGTTGGATTCCGTCTTCTAAACTATTTATTATTTATATTTTACAAGTTAATGCAAATAAAACACACCAATTGACAAATGTCAGTGTACAAATGTGCAATATTGTTGACAAATAATCGAATGCTGGAAAGTAAATGTATTTTTTTGCGATAATATATTATTTAACCAATCCGTTAAAGTTTAAATCGATTCGTTCAAGAGCGAGAAAGTGCCGCAAGTGAATATAATACACTTACTATTACCGTGGTGCATATAATAGCTCTGATTCGCTAAAATTGATAATACACTAATGCAAATTGAAGTGCGCCCAATTTTCAAAAATGAAATGCAAAAACAATGCGATTTTGAATTCATAAAATGTATATAAATTGATTGTATATATTTTATTTATACAAGAATTTATTCGTATTTTAAACAAGTTTATGGAATTCGGTAAATTAAATGAAAATCGAGCTAAAAAAAGAGAGTAAATCGATTCTAATTATGTGTTCGGTTGTTGGTTTCACATTCTTGATTGTTTATGTGTGTTTAACTTAAAAATGAAAATAAATTTTCACATCCCTAACAGAAGAGAAAAATGTTGTTTTGTGATAAAGAGCGTGTTAGTTGCGTTAGATATTTATGCATATATCTTATAAGCCTTGAGCTGCTTTCGTTTTGTTTCTATTCCGTTTCACTTTTTTCAGATTGTCCATGCCATTTTTCAAGATTTTACTATATTCTTCCATTATTTTGGGCACATCATCTTGTGATACGACTGTTGATAGTTTTTTTGATGATGATTTTGCGCGGATCAAGCATTTGTATTCGTCTGGAAGTGGTAATGGAGGTCGGCCTTCGCGTGGTTTTGGTCGATCGTTACCATCATCTATTAAGAACAACAACAATATACATCCAAAATAAGTTGGAATGCCGCAACAGAACTTTGAAATCGATTCAAATATACAAAGTAATCGAGGAAATACTTACATCGTTTGAATGTCAATGTGAACGGTACCGATTTACTATTTGCATTGTGGATCAACAGGACTAATTGAGCTAGAAACTTTAGTTAAAAACAGTTTAGTATACCAAATCATCGAATGCTATGTTCAATTTTAACTGTTTCCCTTCACCAACACAATATCAGACAAATAACAAATATATACTCACGCCTTTGTTGCTAAGCAAAACCATTTTATTTTTCTCTAGTGAAATTACTTTTACTTAAAATGTAAATTGGAAATCTATATCTAAATTTTCCGATTGGCCCGACACAAACTTCTAATCGAGTGATAGAAATGTGTGTTTATTTGTGAAGTGTGGCTGGCACTGTCAATACGTGTCAAACAAAAGGCCTTTTCTCTTTCTCGCTTATTTCAACAGAATTGCGACCGTTTAAAACCGATTCGTGTTTCCTTTGTTGTTACTACTTCAAACTCTGCCAATTTTCTCCAACATCAATTGTTTTGGTTCTGTTTAAATAATCTTGAGTTTGAATGTGGAAAAATAATGGAATCATTAGTTTTGAAAAATAAAAATGTCAAAAAAGTTCAAATTGATTTAATCGAAAATTTTCAACATTTATTATTATGTTTAACATTATTAAAATTGCGCGCTATTTTTGTTTCTTTCTTTTCCTGAAAATGGACAATAAGATCAATAAAGTGGTAATTTTCATCTGGATTGGCAAAAAAAAAATCATAAAAATTCTAATTGAATTTCAATTAATGAAACAAGAGCGCAATATGCGATTTGTCCATTGAACGCATCCATTCATATTCGAGTTGAGTCTTTTCCCTTTCATGCATCGACATTCAATCTAAACATTTGAATGTCATATTTTAACGTCATAATGGTGCTTAAATTCACATCAAATTCGCTGATTTTTTTCATTTTTTTTAATCATATATGACATTCATAGCAGCTGGAAAGTCGTTTCTGTTTATAATTTTGTTTTATTTATTGTACATTCGGTTTGTATTGTTTTGCTTTTCATTTGTCAAAACGATCAAATCATCGATCAATGTAATACACTTGCCAAACCTTGGTGGTAGAAGAGTCAATTTGTTAAATGTGTACATTGAAGAATGATATAATCAAGCGACATCACAAGCCAGATTGGACAAATTGATTTGTGTGCATGTGAAAGCCAGTGAGCGAGAGAGAAATGTTATCGCGAAAAAGCAAAGACAAAACCATAAAAGAAGGCGTTGTGGGCAAATATGTCAAAAAGGAAACACCACCAGAAATACCGAGTGAGAATTAATGCAATTATTTGTGTTTTATTTATTTTTCCAACATTTTTGCTTTGTATAAATGCAGTTATAAATGTATGGACGATCGATGCAAATAAAAATAAGTCGAAAAATCGTCGGAATAGTCAACAAATTGGCGGTGACAAAGATACAAACATAAATACCGATGATAATATTATTCAAGCGACCAGCCAGAAATTCGGTAACAATGGAAAAATTAATGTTAAAAAGTCTAGTTTGGGCCATGAAGGAAAATACACACCAAAGTGAGTACGCCTATGCAATTCTCAATGAATGCCACTGACACACGACTTTTTCCTTTTTCTTCTTCTTCTTCTTTCTGCTTGACATGACAAACATAAAACTAACTGTAGATTTGTTAACACATCGACTGAGATGAACCGAAATATTGGGTCATCGTTACACTTTAGCCCATCAAGTGATATGGAAAATACGCCAAGTCGAAAGATATCATCACAATCAGCAAGCGGTGTTTTATTGAATACATCGAATCACATGAATTTAAATCTTAATTTAAATAATAGCCATGGAAATTATGTAGATATCGATCAAATCGATCAAATGCGACAACCAGATTCACCATTCTCACAATATGACCTATCAAAATTTCAACGAAACTATTCAATGAACCAAAATCATCAGCACACATTCGAAAATCATTTTGGTTTGATGCAAACATATTCGGGAAATAATTTAGCCGATTCTTCACCATTTACAAAGCAGTACTCAACAGCACGTAAAGATCTCCAGGCAAGACATGTGGTCACACCATTATCATCAAGCTCATTACCAAAGACGACCAATTACTTGCTCGACAATTCGCCAATTTATGAAAATCAACAGCAAATCGCACGATCAGAGTCACCAATTTACAGCAACACAAATTCAAGTTTGATGTCATTGTATCCATCCGAACCGGGAAGCTCACATCATGGCTCACATCAACCATTGCGCAATCAATCTTCAATTAGCTCAAATTATCCGCACAGCACTAACTCGTCAGAATTGATTCAACATCAACAAAATAACATTTACTCAAATATTATGGCAAACGATATGCCATTATACTCAAATGTTCGATCGTCAGCCTACGATATGGCCAATTGGGTAAGATATAGCATTTATTTTTGTTGTATGTGTGGAATACAGTGGAAAATAATCTTAATTCAATGTGATTTGGCATTAGAAATCAACAAATACATCACAATCAATACAGCATCCAAGCTCATCGGCCCAAATACAAGACGAAGAATTACCATTACCGCCCGGTTGGTCCGTTGATTACACATTACGCGGTCGCAAATATTATATCGATCACAATGCAAAAACAACACATTGGTCTCATCCCCTAGAACGAGAAGGTTTACCGGTTGGTTGGCAATGCATCGATTCACCACAATATGGAATCTACTACGTTAAGTATGTTTATTTTATTCGATGGTTTTTTTTTTTTTCATTTTGTTCATAAATATTCTTATTATTAATTACATTTTAGTCACATCACACGACAAGCACAATACAATCATCCATGCTATACCTCATGCTATTTGTATACAACAAGCGATCGTGCAAAGCCAGATCGTATTATACCGGGGCCAACTCACACACAATTTACACCGCACAGTGCCTTAGTGCCGGCCAATCCTTATTTGCTGGAAGAAATTCCAGCATGGCTTCTTATTTACGTTGACGGTAAATCAAATGAAAAATAATCAAAGTTAAAGAATTACCGAATTAACGATTGTTTTCGTATTCGTTATATGTTCATAGCCGATCCAGCTACCGATCACAAATTGAAATGGGATATGTTCAAGTTATCCGAGTTGGAGTGCTTTGACAGCATGATGTTTCGCATGTTTAAACAAGAAATGGAGATGCTTATATCACGTTATGAAGCATATCGGTAATATTTCATTCAATTCAATTATTTCATTCAGTTTAATGTTTATCGATGATGCATTCGATTCGGCAGGCAATTATTGAACAACGAAATAAGACGACGACTACAGGAAGAACAAAAAATGCAACAAGATAGTGAACGAGCACAAATTCAAGAGCTGGACAATAATCATCAACATCCGGAACGGAAATCATAGATTTAAAGTACACACAAATACAATACACACGATTCCAAACCTTGATTTGAGTATTTTGTTTTTAAGAAGAAGAGAAATTTTTTATTGAATTGATGCTATACAGCTCAATATTTTGGGCGAAACAATCAAAAACGAGGAACAGTGAAGACGAAAACATCAATTTCTAAGCTTTGCAAAACATTTGTTTAACATTTTAAAAATGTCTTCGGCTCAATTTTAAATAGTTAAAAATGTCATTTGTGATAGTAGCAATATTCTTGTTAATTAAGTACATTACATGCTTATTCAATCAAAATATATATATATATTTAAAGAAAAAAACTTTAAAATCATCAATGCAAAAACCACTTTTATTTGAATTCGTTTTTAATTTAATTGTTCAACCAATTCTTTATTTTCAATTAATTTCCGTGATGAGTAGACAAACAGAAGAGAATGTCCATATTTGTCATATCTAAATTTATTTATTCATAATCCGCAATGAAACCAAAGCATTTTTTAATCTTCTAATCGAACTAATTTCATTTACATTTATTGAATAATATTTATAAGCACAGATAACGTAATTAAGCTACATTGTCCTCATCATCGGCATCATCTTTTATATTTTTCTTAGCCATTTCTTCTTTAACATATGCATAATCTTCTATATTAAAATTCTCGATTTTGCCTTTTCGATAAATTTTAGCTTTTTCAACTCCAAGGTTTATGGCAAATTGTGTAGATGAGGGTAACTGATCCATTATTGTGGGTTCAATACCATATTCTTCCTTTGACAATTTTCCCTTCGAGTACTGATAAACTATGTTCAAATCAAATGTATGTTTATTATTGTCGGTTTTCCAAATCGGTTTCCAAAACTTTTTCTCCCACTTACCCATATAACAAAGCATATTCATGCTGCAAAATGCATAAATAACACTCAATTTTTCTCTATAGTTAATAGCTTTCCGGTATGGGATGGGAGTGCTATATCTTCGAATCAGTCGTCGAAGCCAATAAATTCGAAAAAACGACATTCTCTTCGTTGACTTTCTTGTTGAAAGAACTGAACATTGAATGATCAAACTTCTATATTATACATTAAAAACAATTGAATATCAAACATAACCAATGTTCAATGTTAAACTGTCAATAGACATACAGACATTCTACCGATGATACCGATAGGGAGAAGCACTTTGACAGTACAATATATGCGTAGAAAACGTATCGCAAGGTGTATCGCACGTTGTATGATTGAATATTTGTTGATATTGTTATTTATTGTGGTCGCCGGTTTGCGGGGAAGAACGAACGATTTTGTGGAAAAAATAAAATGCCTCGTCAAAAATTTCGTGCCAAATATGGCAAAAGCTATACGAATAAAGGGAAAAAATTTGGTGGAAATAAAGTGAAAAGTGGAAAAAAATCAACCGAATTTGCGAGCAAAGAGACGAAAAAATACAAATTCATTCGCCGAAATCAGGAGAGTGAAGAAGCTTTACGAAGACAGCAGCAATTGGAAAAGGATTTTCGTGAGAAACATGCATCAAGTAATCCATTATTGAATGCCGATGGCAAAGAGAGTGATTCGGATGAGGATAGCAATGAAGAAGGTACGTCGCTCGAACAATTAATGTCGACATTTCAAGCTGCTGGTGGCTATAAAACCAATGCCGATAATCTCATTGAAAGTGAAGAATCAGTGGACGAAGAGGAATCGGAACATGAAACCAATTTAAATGAAACGAACGATGATATTTTTAAGTTCGAAGAACAGTCGCAGCCACGCGGACGAAAATATCGATCATCGGAAGAAGAAAATAGTGCATCCGATGGAAATGATGATAGCGATGCATCGAATGATGACGACGAAATGCCACACGATACCAGCCAAAGTATACTTCGACCAGAAGAATTTAAAAGTAAAGGCCATTTCGATGATTCGATCGAAGATGGAAACGATTCAGACGATGGCGAAGAGAGTGAATCTGAGCTTGGAGAAGAAGAAGAAGATGTGGATAGCGATGATGAAAAAGTGCCCGATATTTCAAATACCGACAAATTCGACCTTCATTTGGGCTACGATTTAAGTCCGAAATTGTTGGAATGCATGAACGATACGCACCATTCGAAAAAAGAGATTTTAAATTGGCCAACATTAAATCGAATTCAAATTGAAATACCAACTGTGGCCCATGACACCGATTCCAATCAACCGACAAAGAAAAAGAAGAAAACATTACTAGATGACGACACTATTTACGCAACTGAAGGAACAATTCCAACCCTAATCGACGATCAGAATTTTGATTTGGAAGCGGCTGGGATTAAAGTTCAATTGCGGCCGAATGTGGTGGCAGCAAATAAGTGCAATGTGAATAACGATGGTGACGATAAATCCTTTACAAAACTTCAATGTGAACTTTTTTCCATAATGAACAATTATCAAGATTTATTTTATTCGCAACGAAGTCATGCCAATGGCGAAGAGATTCGTTTTATTTACACACTACATGCGCTAAATCACATCATGAAAACACGAACAAAAGTTCTAAATCACAATTTAAAATTGAAGATGTTGGCGTCGACCGATTCCAAATCGGCCGCTATTATTCCGGATAAATATCGCGATCAGGGACTATTTCGAACAAAAGTATTGATTGTGGTGCCATTTCGTGAAGCAGCATTGCGCATTGTAAACATATTAATATCGCTTCTATACCCTGATACCGATAAAGAGAGTGGCAGCAAACAAGTTATGCACTATAAACGTTTCATCACTGAATATGGCGGTGAAACGTTACATTTTCCAAAGAAAAATCCAAAACCAGAAGACTATGAACAAACATTTGCTGGAAATTCGGATGACACATTTCGATTGGGCGTCACATTCACCCGAAAATCGATAAAACTTTATTCGGACTTTTATTCATCGGATATTTTGATTGTGTCACCACTTGGATTGCGAATGGTTGTTGGCGCACCGGGCGACAAAGAACGAGACTATGACTTTTTGGCATCGATTGAAATGTTAATTTTGGATCAAGCCGACATATTTTTGGCACAAAATTGGGACCATTTGTTGCATGTTTTGGATCATCTGCATTTACAACCGCAATCGGCACGCAATACCGACTTCTCACGAGTTCGACCATGGTGTTTGAATGGCTGGTCACGTTTCTATCGTCAAACGTTACTATTTTCATCACATGAACTGGCCGAATTTCGATCATTGTTCAATACACGCTGTTCAAATTATCGTGGCAAGGTGCGTTTGATGAATCCCATCGAAAACGGTTCAATTAAACACGTTGCAGTTCCAATTCCACAAATTTTTCATCGCATTGATGTATCATCGATTCAGTCTTCGTTCGATCAACGATTCGAATATTTTATCAACACCATATTGCCACAATTTAAAGCTGCTTCAAAGGCTCATTGCTTGATTTTCATTCCAAGCTATTTTGATTTTGTTCGCATTCGGAATTACTTTAAGAAGGAAACCATGAATTTTACACAAATTTGCGAATATACAAAGGTACAAATCATTTGTTGGGATTTTTTCTTTCAAAAAATTGCCATATTTTAATATTTTGTTTACTTTTCTGTAGGATGCCAAAATTGATCGGGCCAGATCGATGTTTTTCCACAGTGGTGCACATTTTATGTTGTATTCAGAACGTGCACATTTTTTCCGGCGCACACGTATCAAGGGAATTCGTCACTTAATCATGTATCAGCCATCAACATGGCCACATTTCTATTCCGAAATGATAAATCTTATGCAAGAGGCTAACCAAAATGCACGAGATGGCATTGAAAATTCAATGAGTGTAACCGTTTTATACACAAAATATGACCTGCTTCAAGTGGCTGCAATTGTCGGTTCGGTGCAAGCCAATGAAATCGCGCAATCAAGTAAAACAACGCATGTATTCATGACTGGAGAATAATGAGAATTGGCTAAATTTGTTAAAAGTTTTTATTTATGAAATTTATAACATTATTGCTAATTGAATTCCAAGATTATTTGCAATTTTTAGGAGCAATAGCTGCGCATTTCATAGCTCGCCAATAATTTTAAGATATATTTCATCTATTGAAATAAATGTAAAATTTTTATTAAACTTTCATTTTTATTAATCAATTTTCAACGAATTCAGTAAAACATATAGTAGATGATTTGATTTTTTGCAAAATAAAAATAATAAATAAATAGAAATTCTCTTTGAAAAACAAATATATATATATGTATAGTCATTGAGTGAAATTCATAAATAATAGACCATATCATTGGACCAATTTTGGACCAATTTTCACTTAAAACTTAGAACAAAAATCCACAATTGACAATCGACAAAATTCCACTGTGATTCCTTTTGTTTATCTTTGTTTAAAACTATTTTTTTTTTCATTCATATATTAGCGAAATAAAGTTTATCGTCTTGTGCATGGAACGTTGTCAATACGGTGCTGAATGGTGGAGGAAATCAATTATCAGCTTCATTTATGTCATCCAAATTGTAAGCGTTCGACGTCTCGTTTCTTATTCGATTCAGACCGCTGGCTTCTAAACCGTTCTCCAAATCTTCGTCATCCGCATAACTTTGTTCTTCGATAATGCTATGCTTTGAATTCGATGATGGCGTGCTATCCAATGGGTTCGCTGTACTTCTTGCTATCGAACTCATTTCATTTGTTGGAATTGTCGATCGAATTGAATCGATTATTTTTTGGTCTCGAATTGACACCAATTCGGTATTTGGTGGCTTCTTCACTCGCATTCGTTTCGGTAATTTTTGACGATCACGACGCTCTTGTTTTTGATACATTTGATATCGTCGATAGATATCACGGAAAAAGTATTCAGCTGATACTTCGGATGTGTTTGCCAATTTAATGGCAATACTCTCTGGAATGACAATTTTTTTCGCAGTTTCTGTAAAAACAAAAGAATTCAAAAGTTATAAGTGCCAATAACTTCGCTAACTTAAGTTAATTTACCGCAATTGGTTGTTGGACGTGGAGCCATTGTTTTCGTTGTTGGATCCCAAATGAAGACATAGTAAAATGATAGGATGATTGCAGCCATCGAAACAAAAAGTATGTACGCGGCCACCGTAAGCACTTTTAATGCTTTTTGATTTGGTTTACGTTCGTATAGTGATGATGAATTAGCCGCTTGTTGTAGTCGCGCCAACTGTATTGTTTCTTCGATGCTTGTCATTTTCAGTGGTTTTGTGCAATTTTTTTGGTTTTTTGTTTGATATGTTTCCATCGATTTGTTGTCCGATGGAATCTATTTTTTTTTTCGTTGACCCTATATGGTCGTCGTCAGCGTTAGGTTCTTCCTGTCAATCTGCCCAATTACTTTCACATTTATAGTTGAAGATCTTTCGATAAAAAAAAAACAAAACAACGAAAAAAATCGAATTTCAAGTAGAACGACAAAAGTAATTTTCACAGCGTTTTTTTATTTGCAATAAAAACGAAATTAGGTTTTATAAGTTTCAGTTGTGAATTCCAATGACCTAAAAAGCACAATGCTTCAAACAACAAGGTGCTGCAAGACGTTTTTTCTACTGAACAAAACGATTGATTGAAATATGGAATGGTGTCAGTATGCAGTTAAAGCTTTTCCTTTTCATTTGAATATGCTGCAAATATCACAATTCACAGGCAAAACAAACGGATTCGGCAGAAGGTATCAGAAAAACGAGTAAATTCTTGAAAATTAAATCGATTTTTCATTAAAATAGCCGCGAGCAATATTTAGGTGACGAAAAAAAACTTCTCACTTGAATATGTGTGAAAACAAAGGAAGGCACGATACTTTTTCGATTTGAATAACCTTTTCTCTCGTATTGAATTTTCTGCTTTTCAAAAAAAAGGAAACAATTTTTTAAATCGATTTTTATTTTGTTCGAGATCTTTCAAGGTAGAGAAAATGGTGCAAATTTGTTTTATACAATTCAAAATTTGAGTAAATTTTTGATATGTTCAAATACCATCATGTCACACTAATCAAAACACAGGCAATTCACTAAATAAATTCTAATGCACGCATACACCGTTTTCACGCTTTCAACGCCAACCAAAAGGCAAGAGAAAATGTTCTATGCAAAAAAAGAACTAAGGATTATTGTTATAGTATGCTATTCGCCATTTGATTGGATTGCCGCAAGTGGAAAATGTGTAGACTGGATAGATGTGGTGTCGAAAAAGGGGAATGTGTCGAACGACGACGCATTGTCAAGAACAGCATTTAATCGTACGTGAATGTAATGTACTAATACACTATTTGGCAAGTATACTTACTTCGTTGACTTTTTTGTTTTCGACTAATATTATTGAACTTATTACTTTCGATATATCTGAGTATACAACCGAATCGTTTACTTTTTTGTACAAGCACACAAAAAAATATGTGGTTAAATCAAATGAAGATGCGGCTATTAAGTTAATTAGTGGTATGCGGTCATCATTTTTATAATTTTCTGTTCTAAATTGACCGTATTCGTTGTAAATTTGACTGCACATGCATAAGCTTCAAAATCAAGCATTTATCGACGATAAATTATCGTGTACGAGTGTGAATTATTATAAAACATTTACGTCAAAAATATTATTCCAAAAATTCGATATCGAAATCAATCAATCTAAATATCGTATTACGATCTCCCAATCGTATTTTATTTCAGATTTATCCATGGAAAAAATGAATTTGCAAAAAGGACGACCAAATGTCTCTCATTATATTTGTTAAAATTTTGTTGGTCAAATATTATTGGCTATGTTTTTATTATTTTATTAGGTACTTACAAAAATCGTCACTTTTTGATTAAAATCAAGTGTAGAAATAATAAAATATGAAGGAGAATGCAATGATTAATTAATGCTTTCGATGCGGACCGCCAGATCCATGTGAGGATGTGTTTATTGATGGATCTTGTCGTTTTGGCTCCCATATGAATATATAATATGTCGATAGTACGATTGCGGCCAATGATACACAAATCAAATACGCACAGACAGTTAGCACACGAATGCATTTGGATGCTTTATTGGCTTCATAAGCTTCGACAGCGTTCACGGCCTGTTCAGTTGGGCCATCACCTGGTGCATCACTCATTTTTATGGTCAAAAAATAATACGAAACTGCGACGGTCACAAAATTTACAATTTGCCAGAAAAAAATATTTGATCTGCCACAAACACACTATTTAAGTGACTGTTTACACTAACAAGCCAAATCGAACTGAATCATAAATATCGGCTCGTGCCATAGATTTCTATCGTTTGATATATTTGAATTTCTTCTTTTTTTTCGTGTGTTTACTTAATTCGCCTGTGCAACTTATCAGCCTGCAAAACAAAAGTATGGAAATAACTGTTTACACTTTCGGGCCAAGAAGAAGTCCTACGAAAGAGACACTCACACCAACTAAAGTGAATTGAATGAGAAAGAACGAACATAAAAAGAAATAAGTAACATTCTAAATAAACATAATATTGTATTATGACCGAATTTGTTGTGTTTTAATCTCTTTACGAGTTTTGTAATTGTTCCACTCGCATTGCTACCAACGGGCTGAAATAGAGAAGTAGAACTTATTTCAGTTTAGGTGAATGCGTTGAATGAAGCCATAGAAGACTTGTTTATCCTATAATTTTGCTCCCTCACTCAATTCTGACACCATTCAAGTGAATATTTACGAAAAATCGGCACAAATGCGGTTTGCGTTATTCATAACAAAAATATTTGGTTCATTTAGTTTGAATGAAACTCAATACTTCAAGAGTTTGCCAATATTTGCATTTCATTATATCGACACATACCATCGTAATGTGTCCAAAAAGTAAATTTGGTTTTGTATCAATCAAAGATTGTTCACAAACGAATTTCCATTTGTTTTTTTTTTTCCTCAGTAGAAAATATATTTGGTAAAACATCACATTTTAAATGAAGAAAAATTGAATTTAAATGTGTGTCCGTGCTACTACTAATGGCCACCAGAGTGCGGTGTTGCTAAAAATTTATTTTGAAAAACAGCTGATTGCTTTGACAGCCGATAGAAACATTTTTTCATGGTTCAGTATATGTGAAAATGTTTTGTTCATTGAAATATTGTATTCGGACGCTGAGTAAACCTTCAGTTTTGACTGGTGTTCGAAATTGTTCACAATTTACGGAACAAAATCATTCGAATTTTGGTAAAAATGGACACTTCGATATTATTATTGTTGGCGGCGGAGCGACTGGTATTTCATTAGCCGGTGCAATTGGTAAGTCACGTCAAACGAATACCCTTTTTTCAAGTTTCTAATCTCATTTCATTTATTTGCAGCGAAAAATCCAAAATTATCCGAAAAAAAAGTGTTATTGTTAGATGCATCGCCGTCATTTAAGGGATACAACGAGAATGTGTACAGCAATCGAGTTTATTCTATAAATCACAATACAGTTGAGTTAATGAAATATATCGGCGCATGGGATACCATCAAATCGATTCGAATTCGACCCGTCAAACAAATGCAGGTGAATTCACGTTTAGATACCACCAAAAAAATTGTCATTGAAAACCTGTTGTGCTTTAGGTTTGGGATGCATGCTCTGATGCTTTGATCACATTCAATCACGACAATTTCATCGGTGATGTTGCCTATGTTGTTGAGAATGACGTGCTCGTTCACTCAATTTTAAAGGAATTGCAACCATACAATAACATTACCATAAGAAATGATGCTAAAATTGATAAGGTCATTTTGGAACAAGATGGCTCAACATACGGCAAAGTACAATTGGCCAGCGGTGAAGACTTTAGCGCAGAACTATTGGTAAATATCGATTTATTGTGTTTATTTATTTACATTTTGTTTTTGTTTTTCAAATATTTATTTATAATGTGTTTGAGTATTGACTTTCAAAATGCCAATCTCCTTGGAAATGTCATCAATCTTCTTACTTGAAATTGATTGTATATTATCCAATTTATTAGTTAATTCGTTAATTTGCGTTATGATGGCGCATACTTTTTTATCAATCTCAATAAAATTGGATGATATACATTCGATGGTTTGTGGTTGATTGGTATTCACACTGTTCGGTCGACGTTGACTCTTCATACGAACGCGATCTTTTGCCCAATGATTTCGTATAAATGGTTCACCACACTGTTTATTAAGTGTATCGGCAAAATATGCGATATTTTGTTCTCGCTTTCGTCGTTTTATGCTCACATTTCGATCACGACGTTCGGCCACCAATTTATAAATATTAAATGCCAGTTCTTTGGGTAAACGTCGATCTCTTGGATCATTTGGACGAAAACTGAATTGTAAATGATATCGTGATGCTCGCAAGAGTGCACTTTGCTGACACATTCGGATTATTTTCGGCGGTGCCGAACGAAATAATTTCGAAAAGAAAAGACTTTCCAATCTTGCGATCAATTCCACTTGACGCGTTAGACGATCCAAACCGGCCGACTCTTGTAGCGCTTGTATATCGCTAACAGCTAAACCGACTAAGAGATTTGTTAAAATAATTGTTACAAGTACAACAAAAGCAAAAAACATTAAATGCGATGTGACGGGAAATTGAATTGGATAGTCTTTTGCGTAAAAAATATCTTCAAATTCTAATTCGCCGGACATCATTGTTATAGTCTTCAACATGGTCCAATAAATTGATTTAAATGCTGGATACGAATTGAATAGGACGCCAAAACTCAAACCAAATGCAATCAATAGGCAACAATATGCGAGTAGAAATTTTGCAAAATTGACCGCGACTTTGGTAAACATTTGCACATATAAGCCAAATATTGGAAATCGGCCAACAATCATCATCAATTCCAACCACACCAGAAATATTACAATGGCCGCCACATGATATTGACCATCTGGTACTTTTTTCAAATCATCCTCGCGTACAGTGGCCGGAGTCTGAAAAATACAAATCAATCAATTTTAATTGAAATTATGTTCATCTTGATAAATTATTTTGTCTCACCGCGCACACAAATACACCAAGTATAATGAGCATTTGTACCCAATTTTCCCAATATTTAACGTATAACATGAAACCATGTGCCATTTGAAAAAATTCTTTCGCAAGTAATAAGAAGTTCATTATAATTACAATATATCCAACTGGTTTTACATAGTACGGTGCCTCACAGTCTTTTTCAGTTTCTGGTTCGGCTGAATAACCGAATATAGCATGATTACCAGGGCATTCCTTCTCATATACTCCAATGATTAAAATGGAAAATAGCATAACAAACAGCGCATGATACAGTAAGCTGAATAAAAAGAATTTTCGGATTCGATGCCATTTCAAAAACAGAAACGTTTCACACAATGGATGCTTTAAAATACGCTTTTTGCCCACTTCAATGAATGCCAACATTAAATCGGTTTCGCCATGTTTTGGATTCGGCACCAATAGTCGAAAATCCATTTTGATTTCACAATCAACGTCGCCAATTTCATGTTCGTTGACTTTAATCGATGCATCAAATTTGGACAAAAATTTTGGTATTACTTCAGGTGTACGTCGCACAATAAACGACAGAGCGGTAATGCCACCACCCGTTCGAGCTGTTATATCGGCTCCATGCTCTGAAAATAACGGACATTTTCATTGCTTTTAACTTTTAATTCATAAAAAAAAATCGTATACGATATCAAAGCATCCAATTACCTACCGATGAGTAAAAAGGCACACGCACTCGATTCATTGAGTGCGGCGATATGCAGAGGGGTGTATCCATAGTTATCGGCTCGATTAACATCTGCATCAGCAAGAAGTAGATTCCGTGTGCATTCCAAGCATTTGGACTCCTTGACAATGGCAGCATGCAATGCCGTGCGACCATCGGAATATGTTTCATTTACATCGGCACCATTCGCAATTAAAATTTCCACCGTTTCGGCACATTGTGACAAACATGCCAAGTGCAATGGTGTTTTACCATCAACATTTTTGGCATTTACATTGGCACCATGCTCCAAAAGCATTTTCACACAATCCGTGTAATCGTCTTGTGCGGCCAAATGCAGTGCGGTCATTCGTTTTTTACCAAATTGTGAACGAACATCAGCCCCATAGGCCAACAGTAATTTCATACATTGAATATTTCCCAATGCGGCTGCTGTATGCAACGGTGTTTCTGTATAAACTTGTGGTGTATTCGGATTGGCGCCATTTTTTAATAAAAATTCCACGCATGTTATTGAATTTTTTTCCACAGCAATATGTAAAGCGGATCGTTTTTCAATGCCTGCATTCACATGGGCTTTGTTATTGATCAAACATTTTACACATTCGACACTACATGCATTACATGCACAATGTAATGGCGTTATTTTCATTGCATGATCCCATCGATTTACTAACGCACCGCGATTTATCAACAATTTTACAATGCACACATTGCCAGTCGAGCAGGCCAAATGTAACGCGCTGCGACCTTTGTTATCCATACAATTCACATCCGCATTGAAATCATTTAAAAATCGTTGTACAAAATTACGTCTGCCCATCAAGATTGACACCAACAATGCATTGTTTACATCATCTGGCGCAATTACGAAATCTTCTCCTGTAATCAACAATACAAAAATATGATTTAAAATTTCATTTATTTCGAAATTGTTTGTGTCATTACCATCCAAATCGGTCGATGCTAGAATGTTTAAAATGGCATCTGAATTTGGAATATCTTTCATATTATGATCATCCACCTGAAACAGTCGCCATATTTCAAAGTCACACGATTGTTGTTGAGCATTATTAAGATGTTTTAATGTTTCAGTTTTTATATTGCCACAGCACGTGCTCTCACTTGAAATGCTTCGTTTGTCATCATCTTCATCGTCAACACAATCCAATTCATTATCATTGTCAACCATCAATATTTCGTCTTTTGTGTCATTCAAAATATCACAATTGTGGGTGTGACACATACTACTTTCCTAATTTTTTAATGAGAGAATCACCAAAAAGTGAAATTAATCGGTGATTTTGAACAAAAAATTATTAATACATCACTTGCCACTTACTATGACAGAGAGTCGAACACTATCCATTTTATCAAATTCATAAAACAAGACGACACGTCTGATTCACTGCCTACGGAAAGAACACAAATTCACTAATGATCGTCGATTTTTCTTTTAAATTTCTTAAATATCAACAATATTGAGCAGTTCCGTCCGTTTTTTTTTTTATTGAAATATAAACATTAAATATTCGAAAATAGCCAAATGAATAAAAAAAACGATCATTCACTAAATACTCGAACGTGAACCAGCACCAATCAGTAAAAATAGAAAAAAAATAATCCTGTAGAATTTATAATTGTCGCCGATTTTCCACTAACAACATAGAATCTTTCTGAGTACTGGCGTGGTTTTTATCAAATCGAAAAAACTACGAAATTTAGTGAAGACTAAACAAAAAACTGATGATACAGTTATTTTTTCTCTATTCACAACTATCGTTTAAGAATATCTATCTATCCAAAAGAATACTGTAAACTGTTTGAATTTCTCGAATTTCAATGATCAGTTAATTTGTAAATGAATGAAATGCTTCAAGCCGCAAATTTATATATTTGAAGGAGAGGTGTCAATGAAGTGATATATGTGATTGTTTATGTTGGTCGGAAAATTGGTTGGAATTTAAAACAAACAACTGGTAATAGTTACAGGCTTTAGGTGAATTGCGCCATTCACGAGTCTTACTTATCTGAAGAAGAAGAAAAAACATCAACAGCACAAACGGATAGAATGCAGAAATTAATTTTCGCACTCAATTTGCAACAGTTTAGCGCAGAAAATGTTGTTCATATTATAAATTTGTTTCTGCAGAAATCTGACCAGCTGTCCCATTTGCGTGAAAATAGAAAATGATTAAATTTAAAATGTATGAAGTAATTTCTGAAATCAAGTGAATCGCTCACAAATGCTGTTTTCTTTATGAAAAAACTGTTTCTCTCTTACCATGTAAACAATGCTGAATAACAATCTAAACAAAAATTGTGTGTATGGTACTTGGGGTTTCACACTTTGTGTCCGTTTGAAATATAAATTTGAATTCACGAATCCAGTGATCAAATGTGAAGTGGAAAACGGCGAAGGAATTAAGTGCGCTGCATATGATCGCTTAATTTTGTTTCTTCTCATTTTCACATTTGTATGGAATGTTTGTTTTATTCAAAATGAATTGAAGCTGTTGTTTATCCACGCTCAATTTTATAGCGTTTAACAATTTTTTTGGTGTGAAAATAGCATACTGTCATCTGCGTGAAATTTAAGCAAGTTCAGTGAAAATTTGAATTGGTTCCCCTTTTGCTCTCTCTCTCTCTCTCTCTCTCTCTCTCTCTCTCTCTCTCTCTCTCGTATTGATATTTCTGATCGTCAATGTGGTTTTCACAGAAATCATTCAGTTCCTTTGAATCATTTTCGTGCCATATTGACTGTGTCAATCATCACCATTTCACATACTGGTGATGCTTGGCACGCCTGCCACATTTTTTTCCGCAAATTAATCTCGTTATTGACCTTGCATACGAGCGAGACATATGTGTGTTCAATTGATTTTCTTGTATTTTTTTTCGAAGGTTGGAGCTGATGGAGCTAATTCGATGGTTCGAAAACAAATGAATGCAAATCACTTTGCACTCAGCTACAATCAAATGGGTTTGATTGCAACGGTTGAATTGGGCGAATGTGATGATAACTTCGTGGCATGGCAACGTTTTTTACCAAATAGTGTTATTGCTCTTCTTCCACTTTCGGAAAATCTTAGTTCGATCGTATGGAGCACCTATGCCAAACACTTCAAACATCTGATGCAGTTGGACGAAGCCGATTTTATTGATGCCGTTAATAATGCATTCGTAAGTATTTTTTTAAACATAAATTCCATTCAATTAATAAATTTGGTCAATCAAATTTCTATTATGACAAAAGTTGCAAAAATACGAGAAAAATTCGGTCGTTGAAATGGCAATGGGTGCGGTGCGAACAATTCTGAATACGAATTCATCGGTTGTACGACAATTACCACCACAAATAACTGGATTATATGGAAAATCTAGGGCTGGTTTCCCACTTGGCTTCGGTCATGCCAGCAGCTATGTTGGTCGCGGTGTTGCTCTCATAGGGTAAATATTTTTTTTTTTAATTCAAAAATGAATTATATGAAGACTTCGAATTTATTGATTTTTTGGCTTTTGCAAAAAATATTTTAGAGACGCAGCTCATCGCATACATCCGTTGGCCGGTATGGGATTAAATCTAGGCTTTGGTGATGTTAAATGTTTAACCGAAACTTTGGCCAAAGCAACATACAATGGATTTGCACTAAATGATTTAAACCACTTGTGCGAATATGAACAACAACGCTTAAAATTAAATGTACCGATCATGTTAGGTGTACATGGTTTGCAGCAGTTATACAGCACAGATTTGAGTCCGGTTGTATTGGCACGCAGCATTGGATTACAGATCACTCAACAGGTGCCACCTTTGAAGGTTCGTAAATTGTAATTTCTATGTTTTATTCGTGGCTAACAACAATGGATTGTTTTGTAAGACAAAAGAAAATATTGTTGAAAGAATAATCAGACATTATAATGAGATATTTTCAGCCAGATGAATCAGCTCAGCCAGATATCGTCAGCAGCTGAAATTGAGTGGAAACAATAGAAGTGATTGTTATGGTTATAATTACACTTACATTGCTATAATCACTATAACAATCACTTTTATTGTTTTCACTCCATTTCAGCTCCTGACGATATCTGGCTGAGCTGATTCATCTGGCTGAAAGTATCTCTTTATAATGTCTGAGAATAATTCAATCCTAAAGTTGTCACCAATGACAAATGTTCATATTATTATATTTCGAAATATGTCCAGGAATGTGTGCAAGGGAGTTTTGATTGAATGCCATTTTTTTCTATAGAAGAATCAATGAAATACATACCAAAAGAATTTTTTTAATGATTTATTTAGTATCCATTTAGCAAAAAATACAATTCATTCAAAATTTCATTTTATTTTCAGAAATTCTTTATGCAAAAAGCGATGGGATAAATTCAAATGTCGAACTGAACTGATATATCTACAATAGTAACTTGATGTCGAAAATAAATGATTTAAAAAGAAAATAAAAAATTGTATAATAAAAAAAATTGGCAGCTACCGATTTTTTTTGGAAGTTCCATTAATAAACTAAACAATAAATTAAGAAAAACAATTATCAAATTGCATAATCGCAGAAGTAACATCTCGACTTTCGTAGTTTTCAAACAATTTTATTTGTTGAACTACCCCGGTCCACAGTCCCATGGAGATGTCTTTTAAAAACAACATCGATTAGAGCCCGAAAATTGCTGAAGGGCGTTGAAATATCATTTCCTGATAACGATTCTAATATAATGGTAAAAATTACTTAATTACATGTTTAGTTTTGTTACAGTCATGGTAACTGATTCGTCTCATAGTCAAATGTGCGTTAATTTGTACACATCGCACTCGTTTACAGATCGCTCAATAGATGTCGCCATTGAAAGTGCTTTTAACTAATTGAAAGATGTCTACGTGACTAAATGTGCTAGAAAATCTAGAAAATTTTTCGTTCACACAAAAAAATGTTATCGCACTAACACCAATGCATGTATATAAATGTATTTATCGTCATCTGTGAATCACGCATGAACAATGAAACTTTCAGATGTTTATTAAAAAAAAATGTATTGCTCATCTCGTAAGATTACAAAATATTTTGAAATAATTCAACTTTTGCTATACCACGTATGAAAAATAAAACAGTATATACAAGTATGAACGATAAAAGTCGATGTTTATGATGAAAATATAAAAAATGAGTCGCATTTTGTTATATCATATTGAAAATCGAACAATTTTTTCTAAAAAAGTCAGAGTTTGTAATCTTTGTTGCCCAAGACATAGTATTGTTTTCAGTATAAAGTTGGCCAAGGAAAAACTGAGGCCAATATGAAAATGTATAATAACAGATTCAAAATTAAAATGAAGGTCATGTTTTGCAGACAAATAATTCAACATATACAAGTTTCACTTTATAATTTAACGCCTCCTACATGACAATGTTATCTAATTTCAAATAAATCGTGGACTACTCCTTCCATTTTAGGGTAATTCGCATTTATTTGGTTTCATAAGTTGTTTGTCTGCTGCATATACAGGAAACATCTCGATCTATTTTATGATGATGTAAGATCGATTCAATAATAGCAATTATTATAGACATTTTCGAAATAAACAACAGCATCATTTTGCATTTTCCTACCAAAATGTATTATATTGTATTATTCATATTGGTTCATTGTGCAAATGACTGGTATTTGACCGAGTTCATGGATATTAACAATATAAGACTATTTGAAAGTCTTTTTTTCTGTAAAGAAAAATAAATATGTACGTATGTCTCGACAAATACAACTACATTTGCACAAAGTACATGAGTACGAACAAAGAAAAAATAAATTCAATGGAAGTAACCAGAGAAAAAGTCTCCTTCTATCGATATCTATGGAAATATATTTAAAAAACGAGACAAACAAATCTTCGACAAACAAAAAAACATTAGTAAAAAATCAAAATGAGTTGTTGACTTCAGTGTAAATTTCAATGATAAAAATATCTGGTATTTCATATGCAATGATGAATCACACACGATGTCGATGTATTAGTGCTATACTCTATCGCACACATAGGTAAACTTCTAGAATGTATCGTATGGTATAAATAGGAGTAGGTCGGCCATGATGAAATCATTCAGTTTTTGTGATTCGTTGAGTGCACATCATCGTTGTAAAAAGTGCTAAAACGTTGAACAGTACTCAAAGTGAAAGCTTTTGTCGTCCACAGCAGTTTCAGACAAAGAAAATTAAAAAGTTACAAACTGAATCCAACGAATTCACAAATTCAGGTGTGTTTTTGGTGTAAATATCTATTTATTTAGTAAAAGAAAAATCCCTTCACCACAATAGACATTTTAAAAGACATTTTTTTCACACACACACACACAAAGAAAATTTAATATCGCAATACATATTAACCCAAGGTTAAACGTAGACGGTCGCCATTTTGAAATTTTTTTTTCGATCGCAAATTAGTTACCACATAATTTTTTGAAAATACAAAGTTTACAAAAATGGTTTCAACACATATTATTTCAAATTACGATGTACGAAAGGGCCGTGCTTTTTCATTATTCGACTGGATTGGAAAAGTGAAATGTAAGAAGATGGAAATGCGTCGCAAGCGACGTAGTCAAGATTTACGTGTGGCGGCCATTTTGACAACGGCCTTAATAAGCGCTGAACGAGAAATGCGTATCAAACAACAGGAACGTGCATTGAAATGGGCCAAACTAAATTTAGAAATTAGTCAACAAAGTGAACCAAAATCAGCCGAGGAAGAGGAAAAGCATAAGCGAGAAGTTAGCGAAATGTGGAATAGTGAATTGAGTGAATTAGATGAATTTATAAATAGTTTGAGCCAAATTAAAACATCGATAGTGCGATAAAGAGAGAGAGGGAGAGAGAGAAAGAGAGGGAGAGGGAGAAGAAAAAACCAATAACGTGATACGCGCACACACATATAGGAAATATACAGAAAATCAAAAGCAGTCGTCGGACAAAGAAATCCTTCCTTTTATCCACAACCTCACATCAAACAAATCCACAAAGAAATGATAGAGAAACGCAGATTTCATTTAGCCAATTAGTTAAACAAAGAAATGAAGAGAAAGAAAATAGCTATTTTTTGCCTTTTGTTCGAACAAGATGAAATTAATTTCACATTTAGGGTCTTGTTTTTGCAAACTTATAGAATTTCCGTATAATTCTAAATTTCTTTTCGTTTAAATTGTGATATGGCAAATATACTATGCTAGATTTTTCATTTACAGTACGAAATCAGTATGTGAAAAGTGACGCACTCATTTGACGTCCCGGGCATGAACGCTTTGGTTCGTCTCATATCCAGCTAAAAATTTAAATTGGTTTGTAGTGATCACTTTTAATTTAATGCATATTTATTCACCTACAGGATGAAATGTTTTTTATTTGAATAATTTAATTTTCACAATTTAATTATCAATTATTTTTTTTTAATAATTTAACATTTGAACTGAGACTTAATTTTTTTTTCTATGCAAGAAAAAAATTTGACATTGAACTATTGATTCATATTGAATCCTACAACCAAATTGTAAAAAATTATCAAAAAACCTATTTAGCATTAAAATAAATGTAAAACAAATGTTTTTTATGTATAAAATACATTATATCTTTCATTTCTTTCTACAGCGGAGCATAATCAAAACTAACCATTTTTCCTATGTATATCTTTCAGTACTACTTCTTGGTCAATCAATATCATGCATATTTTCGATGGGTTCGAAAATGAAATGTGGCAAGTTTAGTTGAGCGTGTTTCGGTCTCATTCAGAAATGGTGTGCAGTTGAAATGAGGGAAAAGTTGATGTGTTCGCGAATTAAGCAGCTGAAATTTCGTGTGGGTTCGATTCTCGATTTTTCCAATCGTTGTGTGTTCTTCTATTCTGTCTACCATCAGACGAAGAGAGAGAGAGAGAGTGCTTAGCAGTTAGCTTGTGGAGATGGATTGGAGCGTCGACGACTTCTGGCTCGTTCGTTTGCATCCAGATACACAGCTAATGCGCATGGAGCGTGGAAGCTCATCCGTGTGTACTTGCTATCGAAATTGGCCTCTCATTAAACGGTCTCACTAAAACAGTCTACTCACAAACAGACATGGTTCTTAAACATACACCCATGACTATAACACACAGGTCACCTTTGAACATTTTGAACATCATAAATCCCATAAACTTTATCTTTTATAGAAGAATGTCTAAGAAAAATAGCATGACAAAATTAAGCGAACGTGCGTGCTTGCGTGTGAAAAATGAAACACAGAAAACATTTTCTGGCGCTTTGTATGAACGATCTGGAAACGATTTTGGTTACAATAATTATAGCTATTCATCGACTGTACGATATCTCAATCGCAATGACATCGTTTGCTGACGGCCGTGACGTCTTTTACCATTCTTCTTCTTTTTTCTTCTTGTTTTTGTTTCTCCTTCTTCTTTGAATGTGTTACCATTTAATAGAGAAACAATGTGGCAGTAGCGCGGGCATCGCAGATATATTGTTAGGTCACATGAATCACATAGTGCTGACACCAATTAATCATCACAAAACACACACATATAGACCAGAACGTGAACGTGAACTGAACTGAGTCATAACTGAAATGTATAATCTACTATAACAAAGAAACTGAGACGTTCTCAACGTCGACGTACTGATAAGTTGCGAAAAAAAATACCATTCAATCAATTTTAAATCACTTTTCTACCCGAAAGTCCGTTTCCGTTGAAACGCGACCTCCCCCCACACTAATGAGTCTATTATATTCTTTAGCAGCTATTAGATAAATGACATACACACACACACACACTTACATACAGCACGTTAAAGTCGATGACTGCAACAGAATCGAGGGTGAATCGTTTCATTGCAATGCATCGCATCCATATCACGTGAAAGCAGCTTGACAATTAGTCTGATACCGTATAAAGAGATTGAGTTTGGGGTCCACTTCAAGGATAAGTGATGTTCTCAGTTATTCTGCATACAAAAATCATCTTACCTATCTATCTATATATATAAATCGTTCCAAAATTGAACAAAACACAATTTATAGCAGCATCGAATAGCTGTTCCAATTTATTCATTCAATTGCTGTTTCTTCTTCATCTAGACGTGTGAGAATTGCTGTTTGCGAGAACATAAATTGTTGCTCAGGCTCAGGATAGCTCCCAAATCGGTTTTGGTCTTTCCTGCAATCAATTATCCATTTTACAACGATGTGTGTAATAAACATTTCAAGACTTAACACAACAAGTGAATCCCGGTGCAAAGGCATGATGAGATCAAGTTTTATGTATATTTTCTATAAGGTTTTATTGTTTGAATTTATGAAAAATGAAAATCGTTTTCTGAAATAACACCCCATCACAACCATAACCGGGGTGAAAATTGTGTTCCATTCATAGTTTTTTGCAGAGAATATTTATTCTATTGTACACGATAAACAATGACAGCGGAATCGAATCGATTGATGCACGTACAGCCAATGAGTGAATCGGTCAACGCACCAGTGCCCAGAGTCAGCACATGTAAATGGCCAAAGATAAAAAATAATAATAATCGAAAAACTGTGTGTTTGAGTCGATAAGTAGCATTATAATTTGTTGAACATTTGTAAAATGAATCCGTGTGTTGTACCGACGACAACGGATTACTTAAATTCATAAACAAAAGTCTTCGTCTATTCATTAGGAATTACTCTATAGGATAACTTAAGTTCGAGACAACTTCGGTGCGAAAAAATAATGAAAATCATTCTCAAATCCAATTGGCTGCTACGAAAATACTGAGACTCTGTGCGTGTGTGCGCTTAATACTCTGCAATATAGTGGCTATGTTTTCGGACTGAAACACATTAGCGCAAGTGATCGTTTTCTATTTTGTGTTCAAGTGCATGTATTTTTTTTTTTCTCTTATTAGAATCACTTTCAGCTTTAAACATTTAATGCCCATGCCATGGGCAATCTCTTTAAACTAATCGAACAGTTTCTCTTCTGATTTATTTTTTTTTTCTGGCACATGAAAAATTAGTGAATGTTATTGTTCTAGTTCGTGACACATAAATTGTGTGATTCATCAACATGAAAATGTATTTACACATATAGCAGGCGATTCTACGATACAATTTACAATTCTTTGATATTTCATTCGGGCGGTCAACCATCTGTTTCTTTTTACAAAAATCAATTTGTATCAAAAAGCGTAAGCTAAAAACCACTTTCAATTCATTTGTCGTAAAAAATTGTATTTCGGTTACAGGATCTCTTATTCACAAAAATCTACATGGCATAACTTGTGTTGAAATCTCTAAAAGCATGGTCAACCAAAATGGATGTTCGTTGTCTTGTGTCCCGCTAATTAAAGCAAAAATACTTAAATTATGAAATTTTGTATTTAAAAAAGAAAAAGAAAAAGAAAAAGAAAAAACCTTTACTCAATGCCCAACGGAGGCTTATTCAAATGAAAAAAAAAAATGAAATTGTAAAATTCCAATGCAATACTGTACTGTACAAAATGCCAAATGTATAACATATCGAATATTGTAATGATTGTTAACAATTAAGTTAATTTGAAATTGAAATTTTGAAAAGTAAACAAAATGTGAAACCATCTAGTCAGACTAAGTCGAGCGTGTCGGCGCCAGTGTGTTGAACGAGTTTCATGGTAAAATTTGGACGTTACCGATCCAATTCATGAATACTCAGGTATTTGATGTGCAAATCCGAATTTAAAACACATAATATTTTCATTTTGTTATACCATTTGTTGTTAAATCAACTGGCTTCGCTTCGGCGCTGCCGATAAATCACTAACGGTTTCTTTTCTGAGCAGAATTTCTTTTTAATTAGTGTGAGAATATAAAATGATATAGCCGCATATAGATAGAGAGAATCATCTTGCCACCGAGAGAGCATCTGTACATTTAACATATGCTGAAACCGAAACAAATGGTTGAATGAAGAGTGATTCTGTACACAGCGCCTAGATCGTTTCGATATTTAAATTCATATTCTCTGCACATCCGAAGTGTTCAAACAGACACAGAATCATCGCAGATTTGTCTACCATCAACAATTAACCGGTTATCAAAACAAAACAAAACAATATTCATTTTCAATTAGTCGCATATTGTAGTATTTAGCTGGCATCATGCAAAACAATAACCCGTTACTCGGGTATTGCTAATTTAACGTTCAATCGAACGCCCTTTCTATATTTTTGTCTAAATCTAATAGAGATAATGCAGCCACATAAATGAAATGAAACTTATTTAGACGGAATACGTATTGGCCATATCGAACACAGGCAACTTTTGGGGTTTTTTTTTTACTCAACAACTGGCACTCATTTATGTCATCAACAATGCAATCCATGATTGCTGACGTCTTCGACTGTATTAATTGTTCTGTGTATATTGGGATGGTAAAACGAAACTTTTCGAATTCCGTGCATACGAAACCATCTTTTAGACTCATTTCAGATTTTAATTTGATTGGAATTACGAAAGCAACAAACAATAACACATTCTCCGAATGCAGTTCAAATGAGCAAACTCTTCCAACTGATATAGTCTTGTCTTCATGTGTATTATGTGTGTATGCTGCCACGATGCAGAATCTTTGGGGTTGATTTTACTGATCCGCGTGGCTGAATTATTTGAAACTCGCACTAGACATCATTCCACCCACACATCATTTCTATTGTGCGGCGTAGTGTTTACTTCCTTGGGGCCTTTTTCTATTCTCGATATCATCAAAAAATCATCTGTTCTTCCTTTTCGTGTAATACAATCACCAATCGAATGCTTGCGGTTTTCTATTTTGAGGGGCTACTCATCCAGATCATAAACAAGTTGATCAAAAAAATTGACGAAAATTCGATGCAAACAATTTCTTGAAATGGAGCGAATGTTTCGTTTTTAAAACAACGAAATCCTAACTATTAGCAAAGTCAAGAATATAAATATTCACAACACAAATATCATGACATCAATCAACTGCTCACCACTGTACTTATACACTTAAAATGTTACATCATAAGTCAAAATCTTCAATCAACGATCGCAACAAATGTTCGACACAATCCATTTCACACTGGGGAAAATTTACGCTTTTATTTATAACACAAACATTATTCAAAATACATTCGCTCCAATGCAACGAATATCTTATCTGTTTCCTGTACTTTGCACATTGATCAACGGTGGAATCATCATCTACACATTTTTGATATAAAAATCTAGAAATTAGTGGTGGTTATTGAAAACAGCGACGACGGTGCTTGGGATATAGCAAACATCGACATCGGAGCCTTATGGAATGGAAAACAGCGTCTACGGTGCATGGGATTATGTGAACAGCGTCAACGGTGCGTTTGGATATTGTAAACATCGACAGCGGAGCTTTCAGGGATGGAACTCCATGGTAAACAGCGTCAACGGTGCCTTGTGTGATCGGCGTTCTGGCTCATCGGCAACGGTGCCTTGTGCACTAGGCAACGTCAACGGAGCCTTGTGACTACCATTCTCAACGTCAGCGGAGCATTTGGATCCGGACTGGATCAGCGATATTTCATTTTTTTTTCTGGCCATTTTATATGGATTTTTCAGCGAAAACTTAAAAGATTCTCAATTTGACGAATCGTAATCAACCCAAACATCAATTTCAATGCACATAATCCAAACGAAATCAGCTTTAAAAAGCCAATCTCTACATAATTTAAATGTCGTCAATGGGGGGTGTTTTTTTGTTTCTCTTAAATGTTGAGAAAATATACTTTCATTTATTGTTCATGTTTTGCTGCATACACTGATATATATATATTTATATAAATATATTTGGAAATACTTTGCAAAAACGACAGAATTGCAAAAGAAATACATACAAAATGAGAAAAAACCAAAAATCTCTCGAACTCAAACATCTGAAACAAAATACTTTATGTAAAATGTTGAGAGTTAATTGTTGAAGCATGAAATTGATGGAATGTACGAAGTTTTATGTCTGCTTTACGAAACAACACAACTTTTCCTCGACTTGCTACATTTTCGACTCTGTGATATTTCTTTCTTTAGGTGCTATCAATGTGATTGATTGCAATATTGTTTTTATTTTGATTTTTATAAACCCATGTACGATTTATAACGTTGTTGAAAAACAGAAATTGTACAATTTGCGCTCCAAAGAAGATTGTTTTTCTAATGCAAATATTATTGAATGTGAGCGAATAAACCAAGCGAAAAAGAAAAAAAAAAGAAAAAGTTTGCTATTTTTCTTTTGAGAAATGAAAAAATGAATAAATGGAAATTTTTCATTGATGAACCGAAAAATAAAACGCACTTCTTTTTCTGAATCATATGATTCGCTTGACTTGAAACACAACATGAAAAACTGTATTTGATAGAGTATTAAAGCAATTGGTAAACAAAGGTAAATCACTCTCTTGTTGAATCTATGAACTTCTTTTTTTTTATCTAAATGATTTTTGGTCTGTTTATTTTTAATTTGATTAATTATTTGGCTATTAAATATATTTATTTGAGATAGAAAATGTACGTAAGTAATGACATCACTTTTTCAACACAGATTTTTCTTTTTGTTTGCATTTTTCTAATCATCATTGTTTAAGTATTCATAATTATTATTAAATGGATAGTATTGAAGACGGTCAACGGAATTCTTGAAATTGTAAAAACTCGGTGGCATCGACTGTTGTCGTTGTGGTAATCGGCGATTTTCGTCTTGTTGCTGTGGTTGATAAATATCTGGAAACCATACGGGTTTTGATGACACTCGTTTTCCCGCCGATTTTCTTGGGCACATTGGTTTTCCACACTTTCCATCGCGACATCCATCACAAATACCACATACACAACGTAAATGGGCACCACAATGCTCTTTAATACGAGCCTCTTCTGTGCATGATTCATTGGGGCCTTTCAGGCAATAATATTTATCACAGGCATTCTTTTCGTAGCCATATTTACACTCGATCTCCGGATTTTCAGGCTCAGGTAAATGTGAACATTCCTTAAGTAACCATGGAGGACTGAAAAAAAAAACACCGTTTTCATTTATATTCATTAATAAATGTAAATCATTATCAATAGCCAGCGAAAATTTAGTTTTCAATGAAGAACATTTTTTAAATATAACCGTCATATGAGAGCCTGAAACCCAAAACAAATTATAAAAATTCTTTTCGGAAAAAGAGCATAAGAAATTATTGAGCACAAAACGAGAATATAGAGAGTTGAGAGTTAAAACAACACATGACGGCCTTAGAAGAAAACAATAACATACAGAACATGCTGCAAATAATACTAATACAAATTTTATGTGAGCAAAAACCAAATATATAAAGAGACAGCGCAAAAGGCAGATGCAAAACCAGCCTACTTACATGTGTTTCTTATGTAAGTAGGCTGGTTTTACTTTTGCCTTTTGCGCTGTATCTTTATATATTTGGTTTTTGCTCGCATAAAATTGTATTAGTATTATTTGCAGCATGTTCTGTATGTTATAGTTTTCTTCTAAGGCCGTCACATAGAATACTGAGTGCAAAAGTAGCATATATCGATTTGCTGTTTTTACTCTCAATTCTGTATATTGTATTTTAACCAAGCGTTCAGAAAGACATACATTTATGCGAGCGATTGAATGATGCTTGCATCATTTGATGCGCATCGATTGTGCTGTTGCCATACATTCGGATCTTCGGCAGCGCACGAAGTGCTCCGAACGCACAACGAAAGCACTAGCGATGCGCATCAAATGATGCAAGCATCATTCAATTGCTCGCATAAATGTATGTCTTTCTGAACGCTTGATTTTAACTCTCAGTTTTTATTCGCTTCATTTTAGCACTGAAAATGTATATCTTTTTATTTGGAACCGATAAATATATTTATATTTGCTTTCGTCAAAACATGAGACGAATAAAAACTGAGAGTCAAAATATAACATATCGCTTGTTTGTTTTGTCGCTAACTGAATTTATATTCTGTTTTAATTCTCAGTTTTTTTCTATCGCCTTTTTCATTTAAAATACATTCCGAAAAGAATTTTTATAACTTGTTTTGGGTTTCAGGCTCTCATATCCAATTTTATCTTATTTTTATTTTCATTTATAAGCTAGTGAAATTTTGTTCACTTTTGTGAAATTTTTGGGCAATTCCGTAATATTGAAATTTCAAAGCCATAATTTTAAATTTTTATGCCGTTTCACTTCAAAATCTCAAATTATGCATAGAGACACACTGCAGAGATATTACACCTTTTTTTTCAAATTTAGTAACAGTGCAGTAAAACTATAATTTTGAGTAAATATGTGTCTCTGCAGTTTGACTGCATCCATAATTTAGTCTTTTGAGTGAAAATGCAGAAAAATGACAAATTATTATGTTATTAAAATTTCAATTTCACGGAATTGCTCAAAAAAATTCTCAAAAGTGAACAAAACTTTTCCAAGCGTAATATATCTAATTTTGCATTTTGTTCGGAAATTTAAATTTATTTCTTCAAAAGAGTAAAAAAAACGATGAAAAATTCACAACTCACATGAAGCATAATGCTCCATTTAAAACACAAATGCAAGATATGATAAAAATTAATAACTTATACGAAGAAATCATTATTTGATTGTGAATGGAATTCAACAAGAAATTCGAATAATCTAAGAGACCGTTTGTTGAGAACTGTGGCCGAGTCGATGGTTGAACATCCCTTTATATAGCACTGAATTTCATGGTCACTTATTTCGTTAACAACCCGTTCCATATTTTTTTCTCATCGCAGAATATTTAATTATGCATCAAATGAGGGGGTTGAATATCAGACAACTTGTTGCGAACATACTGCTCAAGAGCAATGCGAAGGGAAATTTAATGAAGTAGAATTAATTTATTCATCGGGCGATTTTAAGAATAGGATACCAAAATATGAGTTGACGTCTTCTTGAATCTTTTTTTTTGCTTGGCCACTTTTTACAAGGTTTTGCATGTTCAGCAAAAAAGTTATAAATAGTGGTTCTGATGGAAGAAAAGACGTTTTTTTCAGATTTTTTCTATTAATTTATATTTCATAAGTTTTTTTTCGCATTTTCGTGTATGCCCATCTCATCTACATAGAATATCATAAAACCACATCAATCCCACTTTTTGCTAACGTCCTTGTATTCTCCGTCCTGTAAAAAGAGAGCAAAAAAAAAAAAGAGAACACACGCGCACAAAATCAATCAATAAAATGAAATGTAGATTTTTTTATGATAAGCAAAATTCGAATGAAACGATACTCAGCTGGTGAGTCATAATTTTTGATTGGTGGCGTATTTACAGGTCCTTTAAGAGTTACTGGTAGTAGATTTTCATCAGGTTGAATGGCCGCTTGATACAATACCTCCGATTCAAGTCGAAGTTCTTGTAGAGCTTTGTTTTGACTTTCGAAAATTTGCTTGCAAATCTGATTCAATTCAAGGTTTTGCTGCCGCTTGTATCGTGTCCAATCCTTTTGAAGTAGAGCTCTATAATCCCTTTGTTCATCGTTCAATTGGATTGGTGGACGCTTACGAGCACTGCAATAAATCAAATTGAATTTAAGAATTTGAAAATAAAACTACTGAAGACTCAGTGAATGAAGATGATTACATTTGATCCTCAATTTTTACCAGGGCCTTTGGTTTCTCAACCTCTTCGATTGGTTTGAGTTGTCGGCTATTTTTCTGCAGCCGACGAATTGCCTTTTCGATCTTTCTCTTTCTTCGATCAATACGACTCTTGATGATGGCCGGGTCCAAACGTTTCCGCTTTTTCATTGGTTCAGCGTACACAATTGGTGTCATATGGAACTGTTGTTGGGAGCATCTGTGTATAGTTTTGATTGCATTGCTAACACATAACCTAAAGAAAATCATTCAATTATTGTTTGAAATCATAACGAAAAAATGTCAGGAATTCACTTACTTTGAAAATGCGGCAATTATTGACATCTTTTCAATTCGGAAAATATTAAAATAAAACACAAATTTTCCAAACTGTTTTTATATTTATGGTAGATTTTTTTGACTGAGCAAAAATACAGAAATTTGACCACAACCTATAAATATATTTGACATTTCGAATTTTGATTCAGTTTGACATTTCGAATGTGTTTTCATTATTTCAAACATCCAAGCCATATAACAAACAATACGATCGACAAGTTGACGCTAAGCCACCCGAAAAAAAGTGTGTTTACGTTTTTTTTTATAAAATTACCACTGAATTTATTAGTAATTAATTGATTGTAATTTAAAAAATTTATAAAATGGATTACCGATTTTTCATCGATCCAAAAATGAAAGCATCTAAATATTTGGTGTATAAATGTGACAGTTTACCGATTGAATTGCTTTTAACAACGGATAAAATGCATGCCAACACACATGAACACTACAATTTTTGCATTGAAAAACATAAAACAATGAATTTAATTCAAATTCGATTGAGCAGTGTACGTGATAATACGTCCGTTTTTATTTGTACGATTGATAACACAAAATTTGAACATTTTAAAATTGAACAATCGCTTTACGTTACATTTGAATCGTTTGTAAATCACATCACGGAAATGGTTGAAAAGTGTCGTCAAAAGCAAATGAACGTGCTGCTAACAATGATGAATAATGGATTTGAAGCGACCAACGGACAACGATTTCGATTACAATTTTATGAAAAAGGCACATTAAAAAATTTGGAACACATTAGTTTACCCATCGAATCGGCACCATACGAAGTAATTTTATTCCAAATTAATCAAACTTATGCATATTCACAAGAAGAAAATCGAATAATATTGCAGAAAAATAATAATCTACAATTGGAGCTGGCCCAAAAAGATGATCAAATTGATCTATTGAATGGCATTATAAATGGCCTAAAACATAATTTAAATGAACAAGAGAAAGCATTAAAAGACCGATGCAAAGAGCAATTGACTCGATTGGAAATCGAAATTAAAGAGCTCAACGATGCCAAAAACTATCAAACACAAGAGTTTGAGAAGCAAATAAACGCATTTAAGGTACGAAATGAAACATTGATGAAGGGAAACTACACACTCAACGAACAATTACAAATTGAACAAAAGCAAACGGCCAAATTGCGAGGCGATGGTAAAAAAGCCTTAAACACAATAACAAGTCTCAATCAGCAATTGGATCAATTGAATGCCGAACGACTGAATCAACAAAATACAGTACAAAAGTATGATAAAACGATTGCCGATTTGCGTCAGCAAGTGAACGATCTCGAACAAAAAATTATGACACACAAAAAACAAAAGCAAGAATTGCTGGCCGAATTGGAAGCCGAACGGAATATATGCCAAATAAAAAAGGACGGCCTCAAAATGGCCACCGAAGATATCTGTAATGCAAATTCAATAATTCGAAAACAGGCAACCGAAATTGATGTTTTGCGTAAGAAAGTCGAACTACGCACCGAAGTGGCATTGAAACAAGAGCAATTGATACGAGATTCGAGCCGAGGCAAGGAGAATATTGGTAGTATCATGGAAAAAATTGACGAGGCCTTAAAACAAAATTCAGAACAAACTAAAGACACAGAAAATCGCATCAAATCAATACGAGATCGCACCAATTTCATTGAAAGCAAATATCGAGATCGCATCGATGACCTTTACGACAAATTATGCACAATATCACCAAAAACGAATATAAAAACTAATTTAAAGAATGGATTCGATTTTGGCTACTAAATGTTTACTAAATTAATTGTCTCATTTCAATTGTAAATTATTATTATTTCATTTATCAAAGTACAAATAAACTATTTTTGAGCAAAAAAAAATATCATCAAGTGTTCATTTATTTTATTGTTCACATTCAATCAAGTTGACCGTTGTATGTTTGTTTGTTTGTGTGTATTTCGTATTTCGTAAAATCATATTTACGTAAAATGTCCGTCGCTTTTTTGTTACGTATGACATTTGTATTATTTTCCCTATTGTGAGTAAACTAATGACTTATAGACATTTGTAGATTCAGCAACACACAAAAAAAAACCACTACAACTTGATAACTATTCCATTTGAAGGCTGATTCATTTCCCCCATTCAATCGATTGTGACGGGATAGATTTGGTTATCCTGTGCCGAATCTGTGCTAAGTTTAGTTTTGAAAATTACTACGAATTTAGAATTACCAGAATTGTTTGATGGACGCCATAGTTGGAGAATCATATGTGTCAAGAAAAGATCGAAATAATAAGGTTTTAGATGAAGGCGGATCTAGTGATAAGAGTCCTCGCAAAAATCCAAAATCAACTAGTAGGCGTCAGCCGGAAACAACATATGGCGTAAGTGCAACTTTATCGACATTTTTGAAACGAAAAAAAAAATTACAGAGAAAGTGATTATAAATGTTTTTTCTGCACAAATTTTAGGGAATGGATGAAAGACAACCGAATGTTGTTAATGAAAGTGAGGAGGTAGTAATACGCGATGGCCGAAGTGGAAACAGTGGACACAGTGGTGATCGCCATCAAGGTGGTCCAAGCCATCCAGAACCTGTTGACGAAGAAGAAGAAGGCCTTAAATACGGTGCTCAGCATGTGATCAAATTATTTGCACCAGTTTCATTGTGTATGCTGGTCGTTGTAGCCACAATCAATTCGGTTAACTTCTACAATACAAAAGATGTGTATTTGTGAGTGTTTCTTTCCTTTCAAGCAATGAACAATTTTATTTGACGTTCTCATTTTAAATTGTTTTAGGATTTACACACCATTTCATGAACTACATCCGGATACTGGCATGAAAATTCGGGATGCACTATTCAATTCACTGATTTTAATGACGTTCATCGTCATTATGACCATCTTATTGATTTTTTTGTACAAAAAACGTTGCTACAAAATCATTCACGGATGGCTTATGCTTTCTTCCTTTCTATTACTATTCATTTTCAGCTATCTGTATATAGAGTGAGTTCATTTTAATGCCACATGTTTATTCAATTTGAGTTGAGTGACTTTTTATATAATAACATTTCAATGTTTGTTTTGTCATTTAAACAGAGAGCTCCTCAGAGCATATAATATTCCAATGGATTACATTACAGCACTGATGATAATGTGGAACTTTGGAGTCTGTGGAATGATGTCAATTCATTGGCAAGGACCACTCCGGCTACAACAAGCATATTTAATATTTGTAGCTGCATTGATGGCGTTAGTTTTCATAAAATATTTACCTGAAGTAACAACATGGGTTGTTTTGGCTGTGATTTCAATTTGGGGTTCGTTTTTTTCTCTCGACATTTTGCTCAAAGCATAAAATTAATTTATGGGATTTTTTTTCACAATTCAGATTTGATTGCCGTACTATCGCCAAAGGGTCCACTTCGTGTGCTCGTTGAAACAGCACAAGAACGTAATGAACAAATTTTTCCAGCATTAATTTATTCCTGTAAGTATGACTATAGTCAAATGAGCGCATTATTGGTGTATTGACGGTGATTTTAATTGACTTTTATTTTATTAGCAACGGTTGCTTATTCGATTATGACCACAACTGAATCAACGGATGCTGAAACTGGTGAAAGAAACGAGAGCAGAAGACGTCAATCGGAACGTACAGCTTCATCTGCAGAAGGTACGGATTTTCAAATGGTCACGTTTAAAGAGAATGGAACGAGTAGTAAGCAAATTCACCAAAAAACACATTTATTTCAAAAGATCATATTCAAAAATATTAGGCACTCAGTCTCGCTTGGGATTCGTAGAGAAGGGAAAGACTATTGTCAATATTTAAAAAAAAAATGCTCATCTCATTTGATTTGACTATTTTAGATGCTGGATTCTCCCAAGAATGGACATCAACCAGTGAAGAACGTTCACGACAACGTCAAGTTGAAGTTCAAGCCAATATTGCAAGCAATCCAAATCGTCCGACTGAATATCGTACGGTTGCAGCGCCACAAGCACAACCACATCCAGAATTGGAGGCCGAAGAACGTATGTCTACTTGCGGCAAACATTTAAGAGAATTTTTTTTGAATTATATTTAAAATGGATTTTCATTGCAGGTGGCATTAAGCTTGGATTGGGCGATTTTATCTTCTATTCGGTTCTTGTTGGCAAAGCATCAAGTTATGGTGATTGGAATACAACTATTGCATGTTTCGTTGCAATTTTGATTGTAAGTATAGTTTGAAGTCCATTATTTGAACGAGAGAGCAACAATAATTTCTCTGTAATATCCATTTTTCTTCTTAGGGTTTATGCCTGACACTGTTATTGCTTGCTATTTGTCGTAAGGCGCTACCAGCTTTACCGATATCAATATTTTTCGGATTATTGTTCTGTTTCGCCACAAGTGCATTGGTTAAACCATTTACCGATCATCTTTCTGCCGAACAAGCATTCATTTAACATTTGGATCTATAAATCATACATTTTCTAAAAAAAAAAACAATTAAAATTAAGCGAGTATATCTGAACTAATTTAGGCCCACTAATATTATTAATATTTGAAGACAAAAAAATATAAAAAACCCGTCAATTTAAATTATCATTCGTGAAAAAACAGGAGAGAAAGAATTGGTCAACGTTATTTAAAAAAAAAGAACTATTTAACCTTCATTATTATTACCACCAAAATTATGACTACAGTATTTGCAAAAGAGAAAATAGATAAAGAGAGAGAATGCGCACGTCTTATTTTATTTAAAATTCGAAAGAATAAACATTTATTCAAGTTATAATTTTATTCGCAGTAATCAATTCAAAAGAAAATATAATTTGCATTTTCAAAGAAAAAAATAAATAATATCGATAGATATACTTTTGACAATAATCAACATTTTGTGTTTTTTTAAAAAGAGAAACAATGAACAAAGTTTTTATTCTTATGTTTATGTTTTTTTTTACCATTTCCGTTTATCGCTTACTTTGTGTGTTATGTTTTGTTGTTGTTTTTTGTCTTATTTATCGGCCTCCGTCCATTTTTTCTATTCTTTTCCTTTTAAATCAAGATTCAATAGTTCAGTTATATTTCTGTTTGTTTGGTTTTCATTGTGTTGTATTTTTTTCAAGCGGAAAAAAGTTTTGTTTGCTTTTTTTTCATATTTCAATTTTTGTATCCATCCTACATTGAAAATCGTATTTTGTGTATTTATTTTATGTATTCCTTAGATATGGACAATATTTTGCGGCAGAAGAAGGTGGTGTGCTATTGTGATGGGCCAGGACCTGGTTCAGTTCCGATGTCATCGTCAGCAATTGAGCTTGCCGTTGATGATATTTTGTGACTAGTTGATGTAATGTTATCGCTAGTGTTACTTGTGTCGCTGATGGTGCAATTATTTTTCGGTAGTGTTGTATTATATCGACTTGAACCAGATTCAGATTCGGCAGTCTCAATTTCCAATTCTTCCAAATGCTGAAAAATATCCATCAAATGATAATCAATTTTTCGCAATATTTTACGTTCTTCGAGACTTTGCTCATGTTCGGTGGAAGTGTTTATTGCCAATGCATGCGAGTCGGGCGATGATCCAGTTGATACCGACGATGAATTTGATAAGCTCGTTGGCGATGTGGATAGATTTGGTTTTGACCGTTGTTGCTGTTCGATGACCATCTTTTTACCATTCATTTCATCATCTTGCGGTTGATCATCGGTGTTTTCGGTGCTTTCGGATTTTAACGATGTGTCTTTTTCATCAGATAAGGGTGTTGATGTTGTTAATGATGTGGACGCTGTTGTTTGATCATCACTTTTGCTCTCGTTTGTTTTGTTTGCCGACGATTGTGTTTCATAGAAATCACTGTCCGACGATGATGATTTTCGTTGCTTTTTCATTGGTGGCGGAGTGGAATCTTCATCTGTGTGTACAAAGATAACATAGATTGATTTATTTTGATATTGTTTGATAAAAAATATAAATTGAAATAAATAATGTCTCTTTGCATACCGTCTAAAGGCGATAGTTTATCTTTGAAACGTGAATAAAATGCTTGTAAGCATCGTTTCATTTCACGTAATGTGAATGAAGGTATCCGAACTCCTTTTTGAGTAATTACACATAGTGCAAGCAAATCACCGCAAATCTCTTCATAATTTTCCTTTGTAAGTAACGTTTGGCATATGGACTCAATCAAGCGATCGATATGTAGAAGAGAAACCTGCAAGTTAGATTAATCATAAGTCACTCGGGTTAAGTTTTTTTTTTCGTTTCAAATCCAGCTATTTACCTTTGGGAAGTACATTTCAATGAATGTCAATATGACTGGATCATTGAGTGAAACACGTTTTTCACGTAAAATTGCGTACATGTAATCGATGAGATTTGAATTCGATATTAGTAATTCGACCCATCTGTAACCATAAATTGTTATTATTGAATAAATGTTGTAGAAAAATATTTTAAAATTTTTGAATAAAAAAAACTCAAATCACAACGTACTTGTGTGTAGTTTTATTGTTGTAAATGCCAACCCAAAATCTCGGAAACAGGTTAAAATGCATGGTGGCTCCCTCGATACCAGCCAAACAATGAAGATTAACCAATGATTCATTAAGTGTGTTCATATTGACAGCCATTCGCATCATAACATCCAAGAAATCGTGATACGGTCGATAGAATGCGTCCAATCCACAATCAAATTCTTTGTCAATGCCACGTTGTATGATTTGCGATTGAGGTATGCTCATTTGAACCATTGAACTCATTGAACGCGGTGGTCGTGGATGATTTTTAACTATGTTATTGTATTGTGCTTTGACACTGCTACGACGTGGAAAATATGGTCCAATCGGTCCGATAATATTTGGTGAGTCTTGTGCTTGCATATGACATGTCAATAGTAATGGACACAAAATGACAACCACCTCGAGATTCGGATTTCGTACCAATTCGGTGAGAACGTCCAAAGCCAAACTACGCATTTGTGGTGGATTGTGTGTATTAAGTAATGTGGCCAAACGTCGTACAGCGTCCGGTAAATGTTTGAGCGCACTTTGTGGCGGTCGTTTTTTCTGTTCGCGTGCATTTATTCGCAATGCTTTTACAAGCAATGCCAATTCGGTTAACAATTCCTGCAAATCGCCCGACACATGACATGCCGTTGCTTCATGATACATGGAATGTAAGGTTATCAATGCTTCAAAACACATTGCAATGCCACCATTATAAACAACAAACAATCGATCATCATCGTTATCCACCAAAATTCGTAATGCTGCTATCAATGTTCCCCATGAGACGCGAGCATCGATACCCGTTAAGTATGCAGACAATGTTGTTCTACGGAATGTCGCAATTTCACGTTGTTCAGCTTCAGTATCGTCTGGATGGCGAGCCGCAAATAGATTCATCAATGAAAAAAGCTCATCAACGGCCATTGCATATTGCGTTGGATGCGGTGTTATATTTTTGAATGCCCATTGTAAATTTTGATGGGCGGCCAATTGTCGTGTCAACGATCTACTTTGTTGACAACACAAACGCAACAAACCATAATATGCAGGTAACATAGCACGATTATAGGCTACAATATCGACATCATCATGATCAGCTCTGAAATGATAAAATTCATAAAAATTACAATTAAAATTTCAATATGATTTGATTGGAGCCAAAAGAAAAATAAATAAATAAATAATGGTCAATGGTTGCGTTGAAATGACATTCGATGTCATTAACCAGTTTTTCAACCTGTGTTCAATTGAATGATGCTTTACTTACAAAATATAATTAAATGCAATATTTCGGGTTATCTCGGGGCAATTTGCGACGGCTTGTGCATTTTCGGGGCAATCATTTGTTGCATGATACCAAAATGCAAGAAGAGCTTGTTTATTATGGTGAGCAGGAACACTTGGCTCTGACAAACGTGGATGAAATAGATCCCATAGAGTTCGAATGTATGGTGTTAACTAAAGTAGAAAAAACGAAAATAAAAACGATCATCACTTTACTGTTACTAACTATGCGTTCGTTATTTTTAGAGCTTACCATAAGTTTTTCGGTTTTTGATACCATACAATAGGTCATTAGGCCAAAATAGGCTGACAATTTACTTGGTCCATGCACCAATATATCGGTATAAACTCTGGCTGGTCGCAGTAAGCGGAGCAATAAATTCAAAATGGTATGCAATATTAGCGTAGCCTCGTCACTGAGATCACGATGAGATGTATGCACTTGTAATTTTAATGAAGCGGCACGATAGTTTGTGCGGAAGGATTGTGATGAAACCAACGACACCAGAAGATAAGCGGCAGCTGAAAAACGAAATTGATTTTTTCATATATATATTTTTTTAATTTGCTTAACAATCGTTTTAAACGTAAAATAAACGTGTCTTTCGTACCATTTCGCACTTTGGCATTATTATGGGCTAGAAGGAACTGTTCAACCCAGCTTTCGGCTGATTGTAAAATCCATGCATGTGCGATTTTATTTCTTGGTGCTTGTACGGCTAACCAATCGAGCGCTGATTGTGGACAAAATTCAGCAGCATCCCAAACTCGTGACAAAACCAATTGAGAAAAACATGGCAAACCCGATGGTCCGCCCGACGATTCCGTTAACAATGTTAGCAATTTGAAAAATGGACCGCACAATTCAATGTGCCGTGTAACCGATGTAAATAGCATTGAAATTATTTGACTTGCCAAACGTTCGTCCCATCGACACAAAGCATGTATCAAATGTCGTGTTTGATGTGGATTTATGTTATCCTTAATTTGTTGGTATAAAAACGGAAATCCCTGCACATTTCAAGAGAGAATAAAACGACGATTAATTTTAATGTGTGCACAACTGCACATTGATGTGATAGACTGTTTTTGGTTTAAAATTGTTTACCTTGCCGCCAGCAATCGCATTATAATCCCTTGGAGACAATTGAAGCCGAAGATCTGGTCCCCTTGAACGTTCCACCAATGTTGCCACTAAAGCTATCATTTTATCGAGTGACGCTGGTCTTGTTTTATCAATCGATAATGTTTCATCCGATGAATTATCGTCATTATCAGAACCAACATCAATCTATAAAGAAAAAAGGCAACAACAAAAAAAATGTTACAAATATTTGTCTTCAATGAAGTCCAATCGAAATGCAAAAAACTTACGCAATCTTGTGTTTTATGACCCAAATAAAAGTCGGCCACACTGCGTATCACATTGATTTTGAGCAAAAATAATGTTTCCTCTTCACCCATACGTGAGAATTCATAAAGCAAACCAAAAAATTCAGACAAATGACGTAAATGAGCTTTTGCACCATGTTCCATGATTGTTATTAACGATTTTACAAATCGCGTAACACACGATGCATCGCCAACAATTTCACGACCTTCGGCATCCGTTTCCGATTTCAAATACAAATTACAGTGGGATTGACGCAATCGTTGTATTACATGAATGACTAAACGCTGAAACATTTGTCGCACCATTTGATTTGGACATTTGATGAGAATTTGCACCGGCCACCAAAATTCCGTTGACATATGCGTTAAAAACCATTCACAAGCTTCCTGATTACCTAAGGGAAGAATCACAAAAGAAAAGAATAAAATTTAAAATAATCGATAAGTAATCGGAAAATAATCGAAAATGTTTAATATTATAATGATTACCATTGAATTGCTTCGTTAACAATTCGACCCATAGAACCATGGTCGGCTATTGGCAAAGCACCAAAAATAAAAAAATAAAATAATAATCGTTAAAATCAACGATGACCAGATATTCGACATTATTTTTTTCTTTCAATTTATACCTTTTCCTTAGCATGAATAAAAGTCTCAATAAAAAACGATACTGATAATTGAGCCGCTATACATGTAACATCAGTTTTGTGCAATAATGACTGTGGAATACTTCCGCATATTTGCCACATAAAACTATTGAAATAAAAATAACACGTGCATTGTTGAATTTATGAGTTCGTAGTAATGTGAGAGAAGTTACACTTAAGAAATATTGCTTACTTGAAATACGTATGTTCGAAAATATTTCGATCCTGCAGAAAGTAGCGATTGTCTTCCCAAATCCATTCTTCGAGTTCTTTGTTCAGCAAATGTCTGAATGGTGTTGTTATCGGTGTTGTGGTCGTCGTAGTCGTCGTCTTTTTCGTTGAGCTTGTTGACGCAGCAAATGCTATTGTTTTGTTATTAGCATCGATTGTTTTATCCGCATTTTCATTGCAATCACTACCACTCTTAGTATCTATATCACATTTATTATGCTCTACCGCTAAATCCTCTGTTATTGAATCAGTGGCTGGTGGTGATGGTGGTGGATTTATTGTGGATGTTGGTTCGTCGATTTTTTCGTCTAAGCTTGTCGATATCACCGAATTCTCGAATGTTTCGTTCATTTTATTAAAATCACCGTGTGTTTTGTTCATCGATGGTGGAGTGGTAGCTGTTGTTGGTTGCACCGGCGTTGTTGTTGAACAACATGCTTGTTCGTATGAATCATCAATTTTAACATTCTCATCAAACGAACCATGATCTGAATGTGCTTCATTTGACGATTGATGTGATGGTACACGCTCATAGAATAGCATATAGGCCGAATTGGTTTTTTCAAAACTGAAATCTAAATATTTTTCCGTTACTGTGTCATATGTTTTGCTCGTCATTTCACCGCCAAAGCATTCGGCTTCGATTTGAGATGGATCGAATTGTTTTACTTCAGCATCATTGAACAAAAACCAACGATCCGGACCATGTGGATGTGGACCATTGCGTTCTTTAATAAAACTATAGTAATGACCACCATCGGCATTGCCAGTGTGGACAGTCACACCAATCAAACTGTATTCGTATTGGTCGTTTAAACCATCATCCAAACATAAAACCGAAGCATTGGCACCAGCACCATCCACTTCCATTTTCTCCATATCTTGTTGTTCATTTGTGCATTTCTCGTCATTTCGTTTAGTCGATTCGGTTTGATCAGTTTTTGATTCCTGATATTGTTGTGGCAACAATGACTTTTCCACATAACCGGACATATCCAATTTCATTGGAAATGAAAAATGTGTATTTACCTTCTCTTTTTGCATTGTCAACATATTAAAAGCTGAAATAGAGAGAGAGAGAGAAAAACGAACAAAATTAATTTTATGACAATACGTGAATAAATTCATCTTGTAACAACAACACTTACTATAACGCATTGTATTGAAACACAATATTTCGGGTAATTTCTTGAAGCAAGCTCTTTTTTCGGCACGAACCTTTCGTCCACATTGATCACATGTATACATATTGTCACCTTCCAATGTATCTTTAACCGTTACTTCGGCCAATGATTCATGTAAATCGCGCATTTGCGCCACTTGACAACGAACCGTATAAAATTCTTCTTGTGTTCGACTCACATGACCGCAATCAAGTGAAACTACATTATTACTCAATGTACCACAAAACAATCGTTTGATTAGCGTTTTCAATTCGGGTGTCATTTCTTCCAATTTGGATACCATATCGATGAAAAATTCGGCCATATCTTTTTGTTCGCCCGTATTCAATGGTTGATGATCCATTTGATAGACGCGACAAAATGAACGTGGATTATACGATTTTCGTTCTGATTCCATAAGATAGGCAAACATTCGTTGTAATTCTTGAAGTGTTGTTGCATGTTTGAGTGACTGTTTTGGATCAACGGTAAGTATGGCCTCTCGTGCTTGTGGCATCATAAATAAATGTTGAATGCACGATGCCATATAGCATGTAGCACCGAGATTCGTTAAACCAATATAACCGCATTCAGAGCGGCCGTCATCACGTGGCCAATAATCCCATGGATATGGTGAATGTGGCCCGGGTTGATGTTGCTTCAGTAATTTGCTATGCAAAATTTTAAAGTTGTTTGGTGCATTTCGGCACAATTCGGCTAACAAATCATAAGCAGCAGCTCGTGATGATTGTGTTTTGCATTTTGGTTTTTGCCGATTTTGCGGCGATGGCAAATCAAAGAGGCAATCAAACACTTGTGTTATGAATATTTCAGCGTCGGAACTAAACTTAAACGGTGGATCATATTTGATTAAATTCGTCATTAAATTCAATAATCCAACTAAACCATCGTCTTGACCACTGAAACGTGTTTCGATGATTTTTCGATTAATAATGCTGTTCGACACTTGACGGCACAGCGCTTCAATGTCAATAATCGCTGATGATGGTTCATCTAAACTTTCTGGTGTTAAAGTATCAACTAAGCGACACAACAGCCAAAAATAATCACGGCATGCTGGACCATATGGATCCTTCCCATCATCGGCAATCAAATGTGGATTCACTGTTTGCGATACCTAAGGGGAGAATCACAAAAGAAAAGAATAAAATTTAAAATAATCGATAAGTAATCGGAAACTAATCGAAAAATAATCGTAAAACAATCAATAATAATTAATAAGTAATTTTTAAGTGATTTGCCCCTTTGCGATACCATTTTCTCGGCAACCGGTAAAAAGCTGATCAAACGCGATAGTACTGGTCCCATCAGTGAATCGTATGCAGCCGAATTTCCCAAGCAAATTCGATACAATGCAGCGCATGCTTCTCGTCGTACCGCTGGCTCTGGATCGTCAAGAATAAAACGTTGTAACCATGCACAAATATCGGGCTCAACCCATAAATATTCACGTGCTTGTGCTGATGAATGCACCAAACAAACGAGCAAATTCATTGCGTAATGTATAACCTGGGCTCGGCCCCAAAAACCAGTTTTGAATTGATGTGGATTCGGTGGTCGACTCGCATCACTTAAAATCGATGCCAATCGATGCAATGTCGCTTTCGCTGACATCAATTGCATCATACAATCCTTTATAGCTGGTACGGTTAGTAAATTCTACACCCAGGGAATATGAAAACATCAAATTAAAACCAAATAAATGCATACATATTTTTTTTTTCACAGTCAATAAAAAAGGACTTACATTTTCTGGTCTCAGCTCTTCTACACCTAAAAGGCACAGCGTTCGTAATAAGCTTGCCAAACAATCTGTCCGCCATTCATTTTCCGTACTATGATCACTTTGTAAAACACCTGATAGAAAAATATCAAATAAATGTCGAAGGCCGCCGTTTGCAATAAAACCGTTAAACCATTGATGTGTGGTCGCAACTGTACTTCGATTTACTTCATTGGCAGATGGTGCCGCTATTGGTGGTGTTGTTGTTGCCGTTGTTGATGATGATGTTTGTAAAGATGTTGCCATTTCCATCGATCGATCAATTTCAATGCTTTCGATTTCTTTGCTTTTGATTAGTTCGTCTTTTTGTGGCTCCGGTTTACGGCAATTCACTTGTGGATCCACATTTTCATTGCCTTCGGCAGTTTTATTTGTGATTAGCACCGAATCTGCATTCTTATTACTCTTTTGTGAGGTCTGTTTCGATTTGCATTTTACTTGTAAACCTCTTGCATTGGCTTCGTTGGTGGAACAACAACCAGTGTTTTTTGATTTCACCAAACTCTCAACAATGTGCAATGAATACATGAATTTTTGCAAATTTTTTGGATCTAAATGTTTTTGTATTTGTTCACGAACCTCACATGATTCTGCCATTTGGCTGGATTTTACAACGCCCACATTTTCATGTTGTAAACTATGTTCGTTATTCAAAAGTGTGTCCCCAAGACGCTTAAAATTCTCCAAAATATCTGGATTGGTTGGCAATAGCGCAAGTATATCCCAAACGCGTCGTGACAACAATTGTGCCTTCGTATATGGAAGCATTGAACCATTCTTACCAAGAATACGCATATCACCCAATTTTTGCATCAAATTAAAAAGCTCTTCAAAATAATCCGGTTGCAGCAGCAGCACAGTTGGCAAGCACTCCTTTGGCGGAGCCGCCTGCAATGATGGATGATCGAATGTTTCGCGACGTCTGCTACCACCTCGACCGCCCAATGAAACATAAACCATTTGATTGTCTTTGAAACCAACATCGGCAATTGTTCGTTCATCGTAATCAGATGTGATCTCTTGACCTTGTGTTATTATTCTCAATGGTCCTTCGCTTAATAAAAATCCTAGTACCGGTGCAGCAACACCAGATGATTTGGCGCCACCTTGCAATGCTTCCCACCATTTTGCAATTTCAGCTTTTAGATCGGCCACCAAGTCAGTGGTATGCATGTGCAATACCGATTTATCGGGTAGACCACCTGGCTGTAGAATTATTCGAATTGATGGGCCAATTGCATCGTTTCGTAGTGCACTATGTGTACCAAAACCCTTTCCTTCTAACGCCCAACGTCGCAAATGATATGCATATCGTCGACGAAACGTGTCCAAATGTGTATTCAATAACATCAAAGCTCGTTGCACACACATCAAAGCCTTCTCTTGGCATCGATTACTGCACATGAAAATTGGAGACCAAAATTAGTTTTATTTTTTCTATTGATCGAAATTATTTTAAAAAATTTACCTATTTAAATCTTCGGAAGCTTGTTTTAAATGGTTCATACAATGGGCGACAAACTCTTTCTCCATTTTCAATTGTTGGCCCATGTAATAGGAGTTGATGTATTGAATGGCCGCTAGAGATACATCTGTATTTGTTGCTCGTAGTGCAATTTTCCATAAATGACCCATTCCAACGGCGTCCAGCGATAAGTCTGACGGTGTTGCATCATAATGAGCGGCGACACGTGCCAAACTGCACAGCGTTTGAATCAGACCTAAGCCAACCATTGATATATCTTCGGGTCTTAATTCGGGCAATTTTTTCAAATAGAGATGTTGGAGCGCCTCAATTCCGAGGGCATGTTGTTCGGAATTTTTCGCTTGTCCTTGCAACCAGGCAAATAAACAATCAGAACATTCACAATCGTTTGCCAACCATGACCATAGCTGATCAACTTGATCCAAACTCAGGCGGAAATTTTCTGGCGAACCAATTGTGCTGAATATTGATGTGAGAAAATCTAAACGAACTTGCACCTGCGTCATATGCGAATACATTGTTTGGCCATTTTGATTTAAAGGCAACACATTTTGTGGAGTTTTTACTAGATTTGCGTACACTTTCAAATTATTGAAGAAATGATACATCATTTTATGATTTCGTTCTGCCCACATTGTCACTTGATGCGTATCAATGGCGCGAAATTGTTGAAACGATGCCAATAAATTGGGCAAAAGTCTCAAACTCACCACAACACTACGATTTGCTGCTAAATTTTGCAAACAACTTTCAATGAATTTTGTACGAATATTTTTCTCTGTATTGAAGCACAATAGAGCTCGAAGAGCCTTTTCGGTTTCAATGGCCATAGATTCGCCGAGTTGACCCTGTTAATATGTCATAACAATATAAGTATTAACACTCGAATTTTTTATTTTCGAAAATAATTCACCCGACAAAAAATAATTTAAATAAAACTTAATTCAAACTTACGATTTTGTCATCCATAAGCAAATCCCATAAGAGAATATTGCATGGTTGTGATACTTCATTGGCAGTCATTAGATTTGTTCGAACATTTTCGGTTGTAGTTCTCGATGAATTTCTCGATGATTTGGCAGTCAATGCATTGTTCAACACATTTTGTGTCATATTTCGTGATGATGCGGCAAATGCAGCCAGACAATGTGTACTTGCCGCTAATTGTGCGAGCTCTTCTTCGCACGGTGAATCATCATCATCAAAATCGGCCATATTTTTACCGGATTTTTGACTTAACGGCGATGAATAACTACCATCATTTTCACCTCCACTTAACATACCAATCAAATGATTATTGGCCATCGTGTTAATGAATGGCGCTTTTGCATGCAAATGACCCAGCATCGCTGATTGGATCTGTGATTCACTACAGTCATCACTGTCATTTATATCAACCGCTTCGTCAGTGTCACCATCTGAAATTGCTTCGATTCCTTGCAGCTGAGATTTTGCCGAAATGACGGCACGCATCTTACGACGTTTACGAATTTTTTTACGAGCATGAGCATCTGGTTCGCCAATTCCATCTTCACTACTACTTGCATTTAGGGGTGCTACTAATCTACGATTTATACGGCTTATACTTTAAAAGACCCAAAAATAAAAAAATTTCAATTATTTTCAATTCAGAGAGAAAGGGAATTTAGGAATGATTTATATATATTTAAATATTATATAACTTACGCCGCATCAAAGTTTTCAGCCTCATTTTCATCAGTGATGTCTTCGATTTTACTACTGTCTGTAAATGGAAAAATAAAAAATTAATTAATTGTGTTTAAAAATAAATAGATATGAATGCCATACCATCAGTAGTTTCTTCGCAGCAGTTTTTATGTCTTGGTTGTTTGCATGGTGTGGGTCCGGAGTCAGAGCCAACTTCAATATCAATCGCACTTTTATGGCCATCTGAACTATCATCGTCTGGATGCTCTTCATCGCTATTGCTGCCATCGATGCTAACGCTATTTTCTGAACTAGAGCCAACATTTGCCGCAAGCAATGCAGCCGAACTGGGCATATCGACAATTTGTTGACGCGATCCATCACGCAACCAAATCATTTTGATCAACGTTGATGCGGTGAATATGCTTTGTTCGGTATGTTCTTTTGGATCCAAGTGGCACAGCAATGAATACATGTGAAGCGCTGGTTGTAGTGATAAATTTTTAACTAGTGGTGGCAACACATCGTAAATAGCTTTTGAGCAATGTTTTAGTTGAGCCGCTTGCCAAATCAAATTCAAATGCTCTTCGGTGATTTGATTTTCAACCGCTAAAAAACGTAACACAATTGGTGATTGTTTGATCACTTCAACATGCAAATTTGGACCGAACAAATGGTTTATGATTTTATTTTCGATGAGCCAATCGGATAATTTCTGACCGACAATTTCAACTTCAGCTACCGTTTCCGATGTACAAATATCGTTGAATAAATTAATATGTGCGTTGATTTGTGCCATACCAGCCAAACGCATTGTAAGCGTTGTCGATGTAAAGTATTTGAATGCCAATGCCAGACCATCGGTGTCGAATGTGATTTGTGTGTCCAATGGATCTTTGATAGCGGTCCACATGAAGTCAGCCATTGATTTCGTAGCTGGTGATCGTAAGTCTTGATCGGCCAATTTGCACATGTACTGCAAGATTTTTGAACGAATCGGTACAAATAACGTAACGATACTACGATAATTTAGCCACAATTTTAAATTTGACACAACGGCTGTTATTGCGTGCGCTGTCGATACGGGCAAGTGTGGCACATCAAAGCAATCACTCAAATGATTGAAACCATGTGCTGTACAGAATAGTGTTACATTTCGCAATAAATAAATGGGCATTTCGTTTTCATGTAAATCGCAATAAATGCTCAAATTTTGTGCATCTTGTGGTGAAATTTCGTCTAAACGTTGCACAGCATGTTTGTACGCAATGTACAGCGGAAAATTTAATAGAAATGCTTTGGCAAGCAATATCAGCAGTCTTTCAAATTCGGGCAATGTCCATGTTTCATTGATTTTTGCTAAAATCGATGAAGTACTATTGCTACTGTTACTGCTACTGCTACTGCTGCTGTTTGTGTTTGTTTCATTTTTGTCTGTGTTTTGACTGTCAGCCTTTTTTGCTGTATCACTGCCGCTTGGTTCTTCGTCGTCTGTTGCATTTGTCGATGATTTTTTAGCTGTGCTACTATCAGCAGCATTTTTGGTGTCATGGTCGCCGTTGTCGTCTTTTTTATCGTTGTCTGTTGTATTCACCGTAAAATTAGCATCATCGTTACTCGCCGCCACCGGAGCATCCGCATTCGATTTAACCAATTCATTGTTAGTAGCTCCGCCGCTATCGCCACTATCGCCACTATTAACTTTCACATGCTTATCACACGATACAGCCTCATTTTGAGTTTTATCCAATTCAGGTCTGAAATTCAATAAGATTGGCTTCAAGTGTGGCGGTGTCTCAAGCAAAGGAGGCTATCAATGAAAATACACACACACAAAACACCGTTATACATATGACATTCGCAATTTTTCATGGTAATTATTGTTGTTGTCTTCGAAAAACTTACCCTGACTGACTTTGCTGATAGAGCATTTTGATTTTGTGACGTTGATGGCGACGGATGTGATGATATCCTATTATTATGATCTACAACTAGTTTTTCGATATTTTTCAGTTGAACTATTGACAAACAGATCATCGATTGTACAACCAACTGAAATCGTTCAAAATTTTTGATATCGCGATAACAGCACATGCATTGTCTGTAATTAAAAAAACATTTTTCAAAACCATTATGTTATCATTTGCATGTAAATGAAGAAACACAACAAAAAAAATCTTCTTTATTGAACAACATATTTACCGTTGTTGCCAGGTTTGTATGTATCCGAAAATAATTTCAACTTCATGTTTGCTGAGATTTGGCTGCTTCGGTCCAATGCAACTTACTCTCGATTCGTCTAAAAAATGTTTAAATAATTCACAAAAATTCATCGTAATTATTTTGTACAAGCAGAATTGAACGGCACCATAAAATTGACAACAATGCAATCGAGCGACAGATTGATTTAAAAAAAAATCGGAACTTTCGAAAAAAAAAACGAACGAAATCGCAATTCAAATGAACATTTTTATGTCGATTCCAGGAATGGTTTATTTAAGGCAATTTTTAAATCATAACAATTGGTTTGACACTGGTTACAATTTCATTTACACTATGGTCAAACACATCTCATTAACATTGTTGTTGGTTTTCAACAATTTTTCGTTGATGTCAAAAATATTGCGAAATTCGATCGTGTCACAAAATAAAAATTATCACTTGACTATCGGTCAATATTCCATGGATGCATTCAATTTCGTTGATAAATTCATAAAACTTTACTCACAAGAAACGAGGAGGCTTAGAAATTCCACACAAACGTCACACATTTTATGGACTGCGATTGTTTATGCATTAGTGCCATATATATTTTTATTATATTTTTTCTCTTTCGAACAGGATAATACAACGATTTGGAAAAATGTACAAATGATTTTAATGAAAAATTTCAATTGTTCAATGTTGTCGCAAATGCAATTAACTTAAAACAAATGCTATTCAAATCGACAAACGATTCGAAATCTCTTATAAAAAAAATAAAATAGAAAACAGTATCAAATGGAAAATGTTTCTCACAAAGACAGTTGTCACTTTGTATTATTAAATATAAATCATGTAGTTAAAATTCAATATGGCTGAAAAGTATAAAGCAAGTATAAAGGGAAAAATACAACGCATACATTCACATTGCAACAACATTCACTTCACGCGATGCACTTTCACGATGAGAGAGTTTTAGCACACAGTTGATAGTACAGAGATTTTGTATAAGTAAACGATATTCCAACTACGGTACATTTCGTTGGTATGGTGTGATTGTGTGCGTGCGATTGTGTTGTCGTCGTTTCTTTTTCGCATGTTAATTTTTCATTTCATTTTTATGCGTATTTACATTTTGTGTTTGCACAACTAGCGCCATTCATTTTTCGAAATTCCGTTCGGTAAACGTCTGAATCGAAAATACGTTTTAAATACGAAAATCAAAATCACATCGGATTCTTCATTCAATTAAATAAAAATTAAAGCGAGAAAAATATTATTTTATTTTTATTTTGTAATTAAATCAAAATAGCATTCCACATCAGAAGCAATTTAAAACGTCATTTTTAATTTTACTATCACAGTGCACCCCGAAATAAGTGTCATTGAATGACACTCAAATAATGCCGAAGAATGAAGACAGTGAACAAAGCTAATATGTTCGCAGATATTTTTTCAACATTTTCAATTTCTCATTTTTTCAACGTGTACTAATTTCATTTTCATTGCTTTGTATACGTTCCAAGAAAATATAATTATCCGACAGATAGAGAGATTGAAATAAACATTTGCGCCCTCTGATGGGTGCAAAATGTCTTTTTCTATCAACACACTGGCACATAATCACAAATGTCATCAGACCATGGTAATTACTAACACAGCGTCAAACAAATATTTACAAAATAAACATTAGTTTCTTTTTTAACCGGACGATAAACTAAACGTTAACGCTTATTATAGAACAAGTATTCAAATTCAAAATGAGTAAAAGTTTAGGTGACAGAATGGCTGATCGTCGAATTCGTCAGTTGGTTGCCGATTCAAAACTGAGTGATTTTGATCCCGAAAAATCCGATCGTGAAAAGCGAAAATTAACGCGTAAAAGTTATGCCGAAACCGCTCAAATACAGCGTGGTCCAGTTACAATTTTTGACGAGAAAGGCAGATATCGCGCAAAGAATGCTGATGTTTGTGATTGTTTAGATAACACTTGTCCCGGTTGCCATTTTCCCTGTCCCAACTGTAAGAATACAAAATGTGGATCCGTGTGTCGTGTCAATCGAAAATGGCCATTTGAATGTATTGAACACGATGGAAAAGATCTGGTGATTAAAAATAAATTGCTAGAAAAATGAGCTCAAGTCAATAAAGTCACTACACTACATCACCACACATTATCACACATCCGTCTCACCCTAGTGAATATCCAAAGTTTATTGACCATATTGTTCTGGTTTTGTACTTTTTCTTAGTTTATATTTATTTATATATACAAATGTATCGAATGTCTAAAAAAAATTACTAAACATCATTGCAATTATCAAAACAGATGTTTTGTTACGATTTTGGTTGTAAGGTCATAACTTCCAAAAAATATCGCACCACCGATGGTGATCCAAATGACACGTGGTATGAATCCAGCAAAAACACCTCGTACACCATTTTCTCGATAGATTCCTTGCAGAATTGCATGAATGCCTTTGCGCTTTACACCATTTCGTGTATCCAACATAATTCTTGTTTTTACAACATCCAATGGAGTTGTTATACCAGCTGTAATATTTGAGAAAATAAAACAAATATAAAATAATTAAATAAATAAATGAGCGTATTTCTTAATTTGTAGTGTTCTATCATTTTACCAGAAATTCCTCCAGCAATGGCACCACATACAGCCACCGATACAAAAGTCAATGGTAAATGTGTTACACTTGTCCAGTGTAGTTTCAGGTATTCCCATAATGGATATTGAACGAATGAAAATGGAATTTCACGAAGAATTGTTGCACCGAATCCTCGATATAATCCACGAAAAATGCCTTCGGTTTGATAGGCATGTATTAGAATTTTTGTGGCGCTTATATTTTTCAACTGTTTACTTTGTACTTGACGACGTTGTTTGGCTATTTCAACTGGTACCCGAACCAAACAAGCGACCACCTCGGCTATTGCAGCCGATGACATATGAACAAAATGCGTTTGTTGACCGTGTGCATATGGTGACAGCAGCTTTTTCATGCTTTCGTATGTACAAAAGAAAAGTGCAGCCGATGGCACTGAACCAACTGCAGCTGGACTCAATCCATTGTAAATACCTCGAAATCCACCGGCTCGCCAAAAACGTTTCTCACTTTGAAGACGAGTCTTTACAGTGTCTGGATGAAGAAAAAAAAACGAAAATTTATAAGAAATAGTTTGAGCCAAAGCACATAATATCTACCTATCGGAAAGAGCATGACATCCACCACCAATCCTGCCATTCCGCCCGATATCAACGATGTCAGATACAGATAGTTTTTGGCCAACATTTTGTCATTTTCAATTTCAAGCGACATTCTGCCGCAACGTTGACACACCTTTCTGCTTTTTTAACGATAAAGAATTGAAATAAATTATTTCAATTTCGACACCAAATTTATGCAATTATGATGCAGTCATTTTGAATTGAAAGTAATAATTAGTTTTTGGTGTGACTGAAACTGTTGTATTCAAAATACAATCCAAACATAACCTATCAAATCGTGTCTGTTCGTTTTATCAATAATTTTGACATTTTATTTATAATCAAACAGGAACATCATTCACTAGCTCCATCTGCTCAGCTGAGTGTTACACATTCACTTTCACACACAAACACATACAACTCATTCAATTTCATGAAATGCAACGTTCGATTTTTTGCTCGTTGCAATGAGATTATCTCACTCATCATCATCATCATGTGCATATATGAAATGCAACGTTCGTTCGCCTGCCAATCGAAGCATATCGAAATTTATAATTACATACGCTTTTCGATTTTATGTTATCTATTTTTTCGATTTAAATGAATGTGCATCATCGTTGTATAGACGATGAACCAAAATTGGCCGAAAACACAACAACGACACGACCACACATTAATTTGCATTCCAATTCAATGAAAGACACACAGACATCGCATCTACGCAATGGTTACCGTTTCTATTGCTACAATATATATATTACTTTTCCGCACACCTAGTGTAGGGAAGGTATTGTATTAGGCCAAAAAATTAAAGTCATCCCAAAACATGTTTTCTATGCATATTTAATGTAGAAAACACGATTGGAGATGATTTTGGGGCATATTAATGTGCGTCGCTGTGTGTGATGTGTCCTGTGTCCTGTGACCTGTGACCTGTGACCTGTGTCCTGTGTCCTGTGGCGTGTTGCCAAAATTTGTTAACTCGATAAATCTTTTTCCAAAAACTCAATTCAAATTCTGACTTTGCAGGATGATTTGGGACTACTAGGAGACGTGCTGATTAGTTTTTGAGCAATATCTGTTGACCGGTGTAATTTTTTTGGGTCCGAATGGACACAATCCATACATTTTACTTTTTTGATCATTTTTCAACCATTTTGGTGACACGATGGTTTCGTGCTCAGACATGAAATTCAAAATCTGACTTTACGGGATGATTGGGCGTTACGAGGAATAGATCCGGTCAAATTTTCAACGACATTGATTGATCGATGTAAAACTTAGACTGTGAAGAGGCACTTATGAGAAAAATGCCTTAAAATGATATTCTTTCAATTTTAACGCTGTCTTTGTGTAGTGGGGGTTTTTTGGCACGAGAAACCCGAATCTGATGTTAGTTTTAAGATGCAATCAATTTTTCACAGACTTTTCATACAATAATCGAAAAAAAAATTCATTTTTGTATGAAAGACTTGCCTTTGTGGTACTGTAATGATGTGAAACTTTGAACAGGCTATTTTTTGGATTGAAATTTCTTTAGACTTAATATGATTATTTATTTTGATAAGAAAATAATATTCACACGTTTTCACGGTAATTTAAGTTACTGCAACCATACATAGACCATCATTTCTGTTTGTTCCCAAAATTTCGGTTCCATGCGGAAAAGTCAGCTTGCGTACGTAAGCCTCTTTATATATATATAGAAATGAGAAGTGCTTTTCAATTTGTGAATTGGATCAAAGACCATGTGCTTTTTGTATTGCGTCGCATCATTCATTCATACTCCTTCGTACATAATTTTGAATTAGATTCGTTCATCGCTTACTTGTGCAATATTTTTTACTTGGCATAAATCGAATCGTATCGAAAATCCGTCTAGTCTCATTGGGTCAATTAATCAGCTGACAAGATTAATAAATATTCACAGATAACGAAGAACTCACATTTAATGCGCACACAATGCTTATCGTTTTCAAAATGATTTGAAATTAATTCCAGTAGAATCGTGTATAAATCATCGTGTTGATTAAACCAGATCCCGTTTAATCGATGCCAAAATAAAAGGAAGTTGGAATTGATAAGGCAATGTGGATATTTGACGGTGACAACAACAAATCGTCATCGTTATTGTCGTGAATGTCGATTCAGTTTGACGATTGTGTGTAGTGTGCTGAACTGCACAAACTCAGTAGTGTGCTCACACAATGATGAGACTTCATCGGGCCATATTTATTCGACAGTTAAATGAGTTTGCACAGTGCACGCACACATTCACAATTTCCACATAGTATTGACATATGAATGTTTTTCTGTGTATTGCCTCTTTTTTCGCTTCTTATTTTTGTTTTGAGCACGTTGTTTTCGTATCAACGAGTGAGAGAGAACGTGTACAGAGTGTTTTTGTTTATTAATACAAATAAATCGTTTTACCAGCTCACCAGAGTTATTTTTAAAAGATTCATACTAACTGAGATATTCTTCTTGATTTCGAAAAATTGCATTTTTAAGTGAAAAAATTCAGGCGAATTCATTGTTTGTATCTCATCACGTTCGCAAATATAAACTAACGAACATTTGTCAGATGTTAACACACGTCGTTCGAAATCGATTGTGCAAATTTTTGTGTAAATAGTTCTATTCTTTAGGACTTTTTTTAAATTCTGGCTCCCTTTTCAAATATCGTCAGATGACCCAAATCACATTTACTTTATTGATTTAACCGATAAAAAATGATCAAGTCAACAAGACACATGGTTATCACATGAAAGCTGACAATGAACTCATAATCAAGTACATTATCGATGGATCAATGTGTAAAACGTAATCGGATTTTTTTTCGTTGATTGTAATAAGCGCCTGAAATGAATTCGTGAATATGGGTGAACTCCCACTGTAGTGTGTATATGCATCGAACATCGCAACAACGGCTGCGTGATATATATATAGATATATACGAAATTTTAAAGAGACAGCCATAGAGATAAAGGAGTGCAACGGAAACCAATCCACAGAGAATTTGTTATCAATAAAAAAAAGAAACAATATGCGCCGTTGTGTATTTGAAGTCTGTTCTGATTGCAAACGTATGGAGACTGATTACAAAACGATGAAACCAAGTAAAACAGATCTATATTGGCGGTCAAATATTTGATTATACGGCGTTTTTATGAACTATTGATAGGAATATGTTTTCGATTTTCATTTTGAAGATATGATAAAAAAAACGTGTGTGTGCGTGAGAGTGTGGAAATTCCTTAACTGAATGTGTTTTACTGAATTAAATGATAATGGTTAATATCGAATACAATAAAGTACGAAAAACTTTGTGAACAATTGCGTGTACCGACATTGGTATTTTTACAGACTGACGGTTATTTGAAATTAAATGAGTGTACAAATCACTATAGAATTGTATACACTGTCCGCATGTGACTATATCTCCGTTACAGTTCGGTGATTTTTTTTTTGCTCATTTTCCGTTCATTCGTCTGCGATTCGAAAAATCATCAATTGAATTAAAATAGTAAATAATTGTGTGTCGCCGGCTAACTCATTTCAATCATCGAATTTTAATTGAAACGATAGACAATTCAACACGTTACAATTAATGTTTATAGCCGCCTATCGTGCGGTATAGTTTTGTAAATGCGCACACGCCAGTATAAATATTGAAATTCGAGTGTGTATTCAAAAACGTTGAGAGTTGTGTTGTGTGCTTCCTTGATTCAACATATTATATATATTTAAATCCACAAGACAGAGAAAAAAGGGAGAATAAAAAACCAAAAACAATTCTCAAAACATAATAATAATAATAATATAAATAATATGGAGTCGGTGGAATACTCCTTTTTTCAAGAGCATCCATTTTTAATCGAGTTCATTGCGGGCGGCTGTTGTGGATTGGCGGTCGATACATTTTTGTTTCCCGTTGACACTTGTAAAACGCGACTGCAGAGTGAAAATGGATTCTGGAAAGCCGGTGGTTTTCGATCAATATACAATGGCATTTTGCCCGTAATTGCGGCAAGCATTCCAATAGCTGCTACATTTTACCTCGTTTATTCGGCCGTCAATGGATTCATTCCAATCTTTGTCAATTATTTTTTTATTGAATCATTCGTATATAATACAGATGGTACGGCAAATCCAAATACAAACTCAGCATCCTGGATATTTTTCGTCAAATTTTTAATCAATTCGATAGCTGCATCGCTGGCCGAAATAACTGCTGGACTTATTCGTACACCAATCGAAATTGTTAAACAAAAGCGTCAAGTGAGTAAAATACAGTATCGTGCCATCGATATACTAATGCAAGCATTCCGTTCAGAAGGCTTGTGGAATGGCATTTATCGTGGTTATGGCATCACAATTATGCGAGACATACCATTCAGTATGATTCAATATCCATTGTGGGAACTACTGAATGAGATTACAACGAAAAATCTCGAAGAAAATCTGAAATTATTTGTGGCCGCGTGTTGTGGATCGGTTGCCGGTGCTGTTGCATCAGCTGTTACAACTCCATTGGACGTTGCAAAGACACGAATTCAATTGGCCGATCTCGAATCAAATGCCGACTATAATATTCAGCATCGAAATCCAATACGAATACTTCGATCGATTTACAAACAGAAGGGAATTTCCGGAATTTTCAGCGGTTTTGTGCCACGCGTTCTGTGGACAACAATTGGTGGTTTTATTTGGTTTGGTACTTATAATTTAGTAAAATATATATTGCAACGGCTGTGAAATGTTCTTTTTTAAGCCCATTTTTTGTTTGTTAATAATCCAATAAAACAGAAATGAAATGTTTAAATCAAAGATTAATTCGTAATTGACACATAGAGGTCAACAAATCGATAACCAAATAGAAAACAAAAACAATAAAAAATAATCGTAAATTACATTAGTATAAGAATTCGAAAGATATAAACAATAAAGCAAACTACGAGACTTCTTCTTTAAGGGATTTGTTATTAGACTTCATAGGACAGCAATGTCATTTCGACACAATTTAACAATAAATATACGTTTAGAATTTACCATGTTTCGAAATGAGTCTAATCTAGAGTAGCTTGATAATCGCCGAATCTTATTGTTATATTAATTTTTGTGTGTTTTTTTTTGTTTTGTTTTTAAAGTGCTTATTTTTTTCATAAGTTTTATTTGTGTTTTTGCTTTATAGCTGCAAAACTGTAAATTGAATTGATTTTTTTTTGTTAGATGGGAAGAATTTTATTGAATTTAAAGTTGTGTTCATCATAATTAGAAAAGAAAAAATAAATTGTAAATTGTTTTCAGAGAATCAAGCGACAAGAATAAATAAAAAAAAGAAATTGTAATTATAAATTTAAAAAGAATTAATTGGAAAATGACCACTTAATCAGATGAATTTATAGATTGATTGACGTCATTTGATTGTGGATTAGCACATGTATCCATGCACGTCAACTAATTTCGATCATTAATAAATATGGTAAGTATCAAAGCGGTAGAGTATCATCCTTCTCAATTTAAAGGTTAACAGTTCACACACGCAAGGTCGCATATCTCCTTTTGAAAAATTAAATTTTTCGTCAATAGTTCGAATCATTTTGTTAGCACCAAGACATTATTCAACTCCAAAATACATTTGCACTTTACTTAATTAGTTCCATTTGTTTATTTTTGTTCATTTTCTTTGTCTACAATTAACATCCTTTTTTATAACATTCATAAATAGAGATTTATTTTTACAATCATATTTTTTTTGTTTCTTAATAAATAAGCAATTTTTATTGATATTGATTTAATTTGATTTGGTGATTTGAATGCGAGAGATATATAAATATATATTTTTGGGGCGACAATAATAAATTTAAATAGAACGCAATTAGACGATATTGTGTGTGCATAAAATAGAAATTCAATCGTAGTGTCACGCTGCATGACACTGAAATTGAACATTTTCTGCAACCGAGGTTTTGGTTTCAATTTCATTCGGCCAAAGTACAAACTTGGAAGCGACATAATTGAAATGATAAAATGAAGAGACAAATATGACTAACAGAGCAACGAATTACACGAGTGGTAAGTGAAAGAGCCAAAAACCAAAAAAAAAAAAGACAAAGTACACGCTTAACACATCGTACTTACATTTATATACACATATTATTACAACTTATGCTTCACATAAAATGCGGAATTTATGTTCTTGAATCAAAATCAGCACAATTATAAATACAATTATTAATTTCTCTTGTATAAATATACGATTTAGCTGCAACATTGATTGGAATTTATAAGTGCGTTTTAATTGCGTGTGTGTAATATTGTATTTATTGTGATTATAAAAAGATATTTAATTGAAGTTAAATATTGGAAAAAAATTCGGAAAATGGATGATGGTAGAGAATGTTAAAGCGAAAGAAAGAAAGAAAGAAAGAGAGAGAGACATACACACATAATCTATGTTTGAATGAGAGAAACACTTCTCCACCTTCCTTCCCGCAAAACAGAAACAATTCATTCGTACATATATTGCACAAAAGCCTTGTTCAAAATAGTGGCCACTTCCGTCAGCGAGCAACAAACCGATATGATGAACCAAAACTAAATGAAATTCGTTTTCTGATCAGTGGCAATTTAAGCGGTTATTTTCCGTTCCGATTGATCTTTCTACATTGTTATCCATAAAGTGTGTGTGTGTGTGTGTGTGTTGTTTTTCTATTTTCCGTTTAATGGTTATTTATGAAAATTTAGCTTGATGAAAAGGGGAAATGTTGTTGATTTTGGTGGAGCAATTTATATTAATTGCTGTTGATTGGTTTTATCCTCAGCATTTGATGTAATCTGATCGATTGCATCAAATTTATTCTCTTGTCTGTTGAGATCCAAAACGTGAGCCATTCATGAAATTAAAAAGAGAAAACAAATATATGCACAATCATTAGAAGGTCAATTTTTATTAAACACACATTTAAAATGATGTTTAGAATATTTGCAATTGGCTAGACATGCTCAACTCAACAAGTTGAATATATACAAGCATGTACGTAGAATTGTAGAATGAACGTCACCGTGCAAATTACAAGAAATACATGATCACGACGTAATCCAAACGGTCATGGCACATAATCAGTGTCATGAAATAAATCGATTTGTCTTTTGAACTTTTTGTTGTTGTTTGTTCGTCGTCTTTTTTTTTCTTCTTGCTGCGCTGCTGCTGCTATTGCGAATGCAATCAAGTTTCAAAGCACCAATTTGTTCGGTTCTATGATTTCACGTATGCATTATTTATAGTCATAACAAAACAACGGAAAACTTTTTCAATATTTCAATCATTTGACTTTCATGTATACATATGCTGCTTTCCAACTTAATTGCATTAATTGAGGGCGTCGAAGTGCGGTCGTACGCATTTGTTTTTTTTTTTTTTTTTTCAAATATATTATGATATCGGTGTGTATTTGTTTTTATGAACATGTATATTTACATTTGTGAGTTTTGTTACGTTAACATAAAATGAAATTGGTGCTGGCAAGCTTTACCCTTTCCAACAGCGATAAAAGTCCCGGACTCCAGTGAAGGAACACGTCAGCACGTAATCTCGAATCGGTTCATAACACTGAATAGGCGCAATGTCCAGATCGTGGTCAGCTCGTTTGCCATATCGCAAAAAGTGAAAATCACGTCGCGGTGTTATGCGTAAACTACCCGATTGTCCACCATTCGAACGACCATATCGACTGCCAGCATAAAATGCGGGACGCTTCACTTCAGCTAGACCTGCAAATATTTACCGTGATAAATCAAATCAAACGCGAGAGAGAGAGAAAAGAAAAAAAAGATATGATGTTCCCTTTTTTTAAAAAAAATGTTTTCGATAGCAAACTAACAAAAGCTACATTTGATTTTCCCATTTCACTTATATTATTGTCAACGATGTTCACTTATTCATTGTTTACACATGTCCTTTTTTTTCTCCTCGTTTCGGTTGTTTTTCCAATGAAAACCATAAAAACAAGGAACTGTTTGCGAACATTATCAAATGCCATTGATGTGAATTGAAATGAATAAAAAAAGAAATATTTTTTACGAGAAATATTCATAAACTTTCCCATATGATTCAGCGAAGACAACATTGATTCAAGCTAAAGACAATATTTCTCTGACGCATTCATTCTCTCACATAATTGAAAATAAATCATTCACTCTATAGGAAGTTTGTTTTGCGTTCAAATGAATATATGCGAGACATTTAATTTGCGCTCATTCTCGGTTTTGCTCTTCTTTCATTTTAAAACAAAAAAGAAACATTTGAACAATGAAGTTTTATTTCTTTTTCTACTTTCTATTCAGAAACGTTCATACGGGCTTAGTCGTTTGATGTCACCAATCATTATATTTTATCACTTTTTTTTTTCTCTCTCTCTCTCTCTCTCTCTCTCTCTCTCTCCCTCTCTCTCTCGAGAATAGCGATATCTACAATCAACACTGACACACACAATTCATCTATGACATAATTTTGTTAAATTTATATACTCAACAACAAATTACGTAATTCATTTTTCACTTGAAAGTCCAGTTGAAACTTTCAATACACTCAAAAAAAAAAGAGAAGAAGAATTGCCAAGCATTATAAATAATCCCTTCTGCTTCTAGAAAGGCACTATGCCATCCAAATAAAATGATCTTGCTTACCTTCTGGCCCACTCGTCTCGATGTCATCATATAAGTTTTTTCCATTGCACATGATTGCACATAAAATCACTGTAAAAGCAACAAAGCCCACTGAATTGATGAATACCATTTTGAACGTATCAACCCTTAGGAGTTTGCTATTCGGACGAGAGATTGGAGAGATATCTGCAAATTGGAACATTTGAATATAGCAAAATTATTAATGTTGCATACAGAGAATGAAATAATTGACATGATTTTCATCATACCGTATCACCTAGTTAGTTATTCTGAAGAGTTATAAAGTAAAAGAGGTATAGAGTGAGTGCACTACTAGTGCAAGTGTTCAGCAGTGGTGGTTCGTTGGTAATTTGTAAATAGGAAAAAAAAACTTTTCCTTTCCATCCATTACTATTATTATTATGATGTCCATACAATTACAATGGTTCCGAGAATAATCTCATACAATCATAATTCTAGTTGAGCGCTTAATTGATTTATATTTGCTTGATTGATGTGCCTCGACCACAAATCGTCTTGACACATTGACTTTTTGCATTTGGAATTCATACACGCACCCCGCATTTATCGGATAAATTAGTTTGAGACTGGTGCTACTGCCATTCGAATTGATCTTATTGTAATATGAATATATTTTGACGTTTGACGTTCATTGAAGATGAAATTCGGTGGAAATTATAGACGGTTTAGCAAGCCGAGACTAAGTTTTGTGTGAAGCTGCTAAGTATTTAATTCTCTGCGTGTGTGTGTGGGGGGGGTAAATGTGGTGATGGTGTTGCATGTGCAAGTTTGAAGTTGAGGTATGGTACAAATCAACGAAAATCTTGAAGCGAGTATCATTTTTGTCACCATAAATAATTTGTGCGGTAAAAAGTATCCAAGATACAGGCAAACATGAGTTCACCACAATGCCACATCAAACCCATTGTCATATATTTTTGAGCTCATTAAAGAGACCGGAGGAAAGAAAAAAAAGAAGGGCGATAATATGTAATGTAAATGATTATGATGAGAATGACGTATGTCTTAGCACTGAGCACAAAAATATGAATGACAAAATAATGAGAATCCATTGCATACACACTTATTTTACAAGTGAAATAGATACATGTAAAAGTGTATGATGTCTCTAATGGATCATTTACTCGTCTTTCTTTCTATTCTTCCATTCACTGTTATTGTTGTTGTTGTGATTTTTTTTTGTTTTGTTTTTGTTGATCTGAAATGTAACAGTGCCATTTGCCTTTCAGTTTGACATGCATGGCAACTGATTATACATGTTGCGCCTTTTGTACCTGACACACAAACACTAGCCGAAGAGTAGAGCTTTTCAGTCTCTGTTCTGATTGCATATTATCCATCTGTTTGCCACTTTGTCTTTGCTTCTGTCGCTGATCATTCTCATCATTGTAACAATCCAAACGAAAAATATTGTCTCTTACATTTTCCCTGCCGCGCTATGTCTCCCTCTCAACCACATGCCAACTACAAAGTCACAATGAGAATTGTGTGACACATGAAATATTTATTGCTTGTGTTTATGTTTTCTTTGTAGCTTTTTTTCGCTTTTTTTCCCTTGTTTTGTTTTAAAGATAGACAATTTTATTGTTAGTATACATTTCAGTAAAGTAGGAAACAATTTTTTTATGATTCAATCGTTTTTGTTGTCTATGACGATCAACTTTGGATTTTCGTGTGGAACGAATATGAATATGAATTTCAATTTTATTCAAATATTGATTTTGTACATTTATTGTATGACGTAGTATCACTTCTTTTTTTTTCACTTTGTCTTTGCCCATCTCTCGTTCGATGCCATCGCATTGAGATAAATAAACAACAGGAATTTTTCTTTTTCCCAATATAAATACAGAAGAGGAAAAACATTATCATTTAAATTCAATGAAATGAAACGAACAATTGATGCATTGATACATCGATGACTGAGTAGCATTAAAAAAAGGGCAAACAAAAATTTCACGTATATCTTTTCAATTCCAATTGGTATAATGGAAAATCAAATACACGCACATAAAGTCGATATTATTGAAATTACACTTCGTTATTTATTTATAACCTCTTATGTAAATAGAATAAATATTTCGCATCAAAAATAATCGACTACAATTAGTATTGGGTCTTTTGACGCTCTTGATTTTATGAAAATTGCCTGCAAAACGATATAATTAAAAATTCAAATGTAACCTTTGACATGTTGCGGTTTGATCAAATGCCTTAAATTAAAAGTGTCTACGCCACTTATTTCAATTTTGCCATTTGGCTGTCATGAACAAATAAAAACAAGCAATTCAATTTGATTTTCGGCATATTGAAAGATACTCGTGATTAAAAAGTTTTTTTTTGCATGATTGAATGACAATGAAAGAAACGGGCGATACCAAAAAAAAAAACGAATCGCCGCAAGAAAGTAATGAAAAGCTCACGCGTACTTTTTTCGACGCAAAATGGACGTGATTGATATGGTATTTGTGTGCGGTGAGAGTTGATAATTGAATTGGTTATTTTGTTGCTGAATTTGACAGAAAAACCAATTTCCATTTGATGCATCCGCTAGAGTGTAGGTTAAATAATGTTTACTGAATCGCGCTGCAAAAAAAAAAAATGAACGAAACAACAACATCAAATTGCATACGTTTCAACGTATCAAAAAAATGAACTTCAACGCAAATAGGCCAAAAATATACAATAACTAGTAACACATTATTGCGAATGCATCATCTGCTGTTTTTCAAATGTATTTATTTCATTTTGTATTGAACTTTGTTCATGTTCAGATGATACAATTGGTCGACGATAAAGATGCAATTCAATGTTTCATTGTGCAAGGGTCACACTTGAAATAGCCTGCGTGCATGTTTCCTGTAATTATTAAATAAAACTTTAAGCCTTAATTTAAAGTGATAGCGTGTGAATTAGATCAATTTTCATTGTGATTAATCCAAAAGCGATGCAGAGCAAAAAAAGGGGCGTTATTTATATTGCAATCACTTTAATAAGTCGCGCATATTGCATGACGAACTGAAATCGCACAATGACGACATCGATCAATTTCTATTTCATGAATTCAATTAGTTCTGCTGTAAAATTGTATTAATCACATGCGAATACTCACACAAAAATACAAAGAGAAAATCAAACAAAATAACTTTAACATGCAAATGATCAAAATGATACATCCCACTCAATACTCACATTCAATTCGAAATGGAAAATGCACATAAAATATTAATTAATCCAAATTAATTTCATTGTGCTCGGATAATTGAAAATGTTCCATTTTATTTATTATTATTATTTTCTTGTAAAAGGGATTTTTGATCAGTAAACATGATTCGATATTTTTAGCATAAAATTAAATTATCATTTGTTGTATGTGTTCAAAATGATGTTTTTAACAAATAATAATAATAATAAGGGAAGTGTCGATGGATTTAAATGAATGGTAACATTTGAACTGTCTATCCATAACTGTTGAGTGCGTGAGTGAGAAATAAGTGTGTCGATGTGTCTCAGATGAGCAGAAAAAACTCCAAATGGATAAAATAATAATAAACTTTTTGTCGAAAATCTACTCGTCAACAATCCAATAAAGGATTTTAATGCATGCGAACGCGTATTATTCCGGTTAAAATCCAATGTAGTACACGTGGTGCGCCTCACAAAACTTTACTTTTGAGAATCGACGGTCATGCACGAAACAACAAAACAGGACTGCCATGAAACGTGTCGAATGAACACTTTCACAATTTTGTGTACTGTACACGGGGGTTTGTTTTTATTAGCTTTTATTTTCGAGAATACATTAACAAATGTTTTGTTGTTTCACATCCCAGACCGAATAAAATTAATGGTCACAAGGTAGCGGAGCGCTTTGTTGATGATGTGAAGGTGGTAAATATGATATGATAATGTCGAGAGTCTCTTCATCCAACACCACCACCACCGCCATCATCATCATCACTTCGTTCGCACGTTCGCTGATCATAATTCGTCAAACATTTCCTACGTATGATTTTATTGACTCCTTGGTCTCCTTCTAACTTACCGTTGCTCACTCATTATTTACAAAATGTAAACAGTAATCGCAACAGTCGTAACCATTTTCCATTCATCCGGACGACATCGTTGAATGTTACGTTTGTTTATTTATACATTTCGATCCTTTATTTTACGTTGTCAATGGCTTGCGAAAGAAAGAGAATGTCGAAATTTTATTCATATTTGCGCGAAATGTATTAACATCTGTCAGCGCTTTCGCGCAAAAATTTAAGCTTCTGCGAAAGTACATCGTTTTTTTTTTGTTAAATATCCAAGGTTCACTGACGCATCAAATGTGGCAGAGATATGAATTTGAAATTATATGCAATTTCTTGTATTGAATGAACATATTTCCATAATATTGCCACATTTTACGCGATTTTACGGCACCTACGGTTTTTCTGTTATGCTTCTAATCTTGTAATTTTCACTACAAATGTCATAAAAACAGCTTTCGAATCATCAGTTCATGATGAAACCTCCCATGTGATGATAGCAACACAAAATATCAATCCGTTCGATTGTGGGCCACCTTGCTATTCGGATTGAGTACCGCTGAATTTTGCTTGGCTACCTTGTCACAATCTATGATGAGCTTATGAAACCTGAATGTGACATGATAATGTCAATCGTAAAGCTTCTTTTTTGTGCATCAAGAATAAGAAACGAACAAATTATGCACATCAAAAAACGACAATTTAATTCGGGTTGATGTTATTTACAAAACAAGATATCTTTAAATTGCACGTAAAAGAATGATTTTAAAATGTTTTCGAGATATTTTAGAAAAAGCTCTTTCGTTTTCCGACTGTCCAAATAATACTTTAGTTCCAAACCATTTTTTGTTTTATGTAACGAAACGAGTCTGGAAAACAAAGAACATTGGTGAATTTTTGGATAATATAGTGCAAGATAACCGAATATTTTCCGGTTATGTACCAAAAACCGAAAGGGATTGAGAGAGAGAGAGAAAGAGTCAATGAATGACTGCCAAGAAGAATAGCTTGCCCGGTTATTTTATTCATTGAAATTTCAATTTTATCTTATTCAGTTTTCTCTGGTGCAATTTAATGCGTCTTTCAACTCTATCTCTATCTCACATTGTCTGTTAGTCTCTTTCTTGGCCTTTGACTGTTTGTCTCTGTATCGGTCGTTTGTTTCCACCATTGAAATGTAAACGAAAATAATTAATAAATGCTCCTACTAAAAAATGGAAAAGCACGCCTTTGAGCGATCACATCTTAACCATTCTTCAAAAAAGAGCGGCGCTCCAGCCATCGAACAAAAAGACGATGAATTCAAATGAGCAGCACATTTAACATTCGATGTGGTTTACAAGTAATTTAAATTCATGTTTTTATGATGCGTTTTTCATATTCTGTGTGGACTGCTGTATGCAAAAATGTTGCTTTCGTGTGTGGCAAAGCCCAAGGTGATACTTCAAGCGCTCAATAATAACATTAATTAATCTAATAATAAACTCTGTAAAGCACAGGAGAAAAAAAAGATGAAGAAATGAACACAAGAAATAGAACACAAAAATCAACAGAGAATGTAATTGAGTTCTTTATCAATTTTTTTTTCTTTCGTATATGTAATATACATATATCCTCTCCGGCAGAGACATGCAATTTTCCCGCCATTTGATGCTGGCGTAAAAGAAAAAATGGACGAACAAAGAGAGAGAAAAAATCGTAAATCCAATGACTGGTGAGTCATATGAATTTATGCATACACGTCGCTGTTCACTGGAAAGTCTAATAGAAAATTCATTGTTTTGCAGTTTTTATGGATAAAGTTGCAACAAGCCAATTTGCAATGAAAAAACGACGACCAAAAAGCTGTTTTGGGGTTTAAAACGTTTTTATCACAAAACATGCGTGGGAAAAACTTTTAACATGTAACATCCACTTTTGGATTCCCATGTTGAGTGTATAAACGAGAGAGGAATCCAATGACGCCCATCTTTATGCGGTCTGCCAAACTTAAGCATCGACTTTCATAAATACATTTGCCGCATTTTTGTTCGACACAAAGCATTCCTGATTGAGATTAACATCACCCGTGTGTTTCTTATCAATTTAGAAAACAATTGCTTCCATTTCCAAAGAAGAATTTGCCACAAACGATAATCAAATCAGCGAATAATATTTGATTTGAAACCACTTTGAAGCACATTTTTTTCATATTCATATTGAATAGATATACATTTGACAAGCAGATCATTTTCGGTTAACAATGTACGTAAAAAGTCATACATATAGTACATTGTAAACGATATCAACTTGAAGAAATAAAAATATATGTGTGTGTTTGATTTACACCCCATTTCACAAAACTAACACATTATAGAGTGTCGTTCGGTGTTCAGTGCTCGCATAAATCACCTATGTATTTACTTACGTAACATGTGTGTGCATCACAGATTTTATGCTTAATGTGATTTCCGGTGAAAGATTTGTTAGTTTATTTTAAATTCGACATTTAACTGACAGCTTAGATGTGGAGATGTAATGAACTTTGTGGTTTCGCTTTCAAAAGAAATGTGGTGTATATTGTAGTTGTATTTCATGTTCGAGAAATTGAAAATAAGTTGGCGCATACTTCAAATCACAATGGCCAATAAAGTGACGTTAATTCTCTTAAAATATCGGCATACAGTCGGTAAAATGTATGCTGGGAAAAGATAAATCTTTCTATGTTGCATGCGTGTAAAGAGTATCGAACGTGTGCTTTTTCGCACATCATCTTCATTCCGACAAATGTTTCTTTCAAATTTGAACAATGTTCCTGGATTTTATCCACTTGAAGATGGCTAGTCACAATGATGGAATCAATATTAATTATTCCGTACATTCTCTATATGTATCACTCGATGCAAATAAATAAAGCGAAAATATATCGAATGACCCAATTTGGTTGAGCTTACGCCACTTAAGCTATTACGTGGCTCCTTGAATAAAAAAAATTTGTTTGGAATGTGACATTATAGTCGAATTCACTGAAAAAGTTTTTGGACAAAATATTATTGCTGCTAGTGCAACAAGTTTTAAAAGTGTCAAAACTTATACATCCATACAAACTTAAGTATTGTTCAATGTGTGCGTTCTTTTCCTTGTTTACATTGATTCGCATTTAATTATGACAATGCACGTGAAAGAAAATTTACTCGTTAATCTATTGTATGGCGTTTATTTTAATGCGATTACCGTATTTTACGCGTTTAAATTGCATTGCCGAATAAATTTATTAGAATTTTCACATAAAAAAAATGTGCCTTTCGTCATAATCCAAGGAAATATATCATCGCACACATATGTGCGTGTCAGTCACTGCTTCCCAGTATTGTTAATATGATTTGTCTATTATTAGGTTTTAAATGAAGAAAATGTTATGCAAGGGGTCAGACGAAATTCATCAAATCTTGTATAAAACTTCATTTTTGAGAATGTGAAAAGAAATTTGGAACAAAAAAAAGACGAAGAAATTACCATCAAAATTTCTGGATTTTAAAATGAATGACGACAATGAGGGTCTCACATTGTCGATTTCAGTTCAAAACAACGGAGCAAACATTCTTGCCACTTTTCACTGTAAGAGACAGAGAGTAAAAACCATTTCCATTTGCTTTTAATTAATGCAAAGTAAAGTGCCTCTGAATGGCAAATATACAATACACAGTGAAATGAACGAGTACGCGAATATACTACTTCGGGCAGTGGTTACGCTGTTTCAGTGTAGATATGCGTTTCGCTTCAACACGAGGGTGGAATTAACACTCAAATCCTTTGAGAGTTCTTCGATTAACATTATTCAGTTCGGTGTCGTGTGCGCCGCACTCTTTTCTTCTTCTTCTTCTTCTTCTGCTGTTTTCTCTTTCTATTTTTTTTGCCCCATTCGACCATAAAATTGAGATACGTATGTTGATCGTTTTCGGAATTCGAAGAAAATAATTGGCAAATGTGGCCAGGTGTAACAAGTAGTAAATGAAATGAATGACCATGGCTCAGAACCATGTCTTGAATTACACAAATTAATAATAATTTAATTAATTCCCTCCGTCATTAAATATTCTTGTTTATATATATCATGTAATATCACCTTCCGAAAATATTTATCGAACATTTACTGCGATTTTTTGAGTGGCCTTTTTACGGCCTATAGTTGCACACAATTTGCATGATCCAATTCCATACGCTTCCTATCTAATCTAATACAAAATTTTATTCAATTAATTTATTTTATCCAAAATGCAATCGCTTTTTTCAACACATTCAAATGAGCAACTGATTTACGCTGGCAATCCAACTAGATGGATCGTGGGTGTATGCGTGTGTTTGTAAACCGAAAATTTACAGTTTCGTTGATATATTTTATGACTAATGGCTTTCGATCGTATCGATAATCTCAAGACTTACCTCCATGCATAATAATTACTCAATGTGTCAGTGTGCATTGTTTGTGCGAAGGTATCATGGCGATGATGGTCACTTGATATGAGCTTACACTTGATTGTGTACCATCAAACAAAACTGTAATTAGACACTACTCAAAAGACAACACGAGCACAACAACTTTGAATCATTCATGAAGAGAATCTTTTGGTAATTAATCAGAATGAAAAGGATTTTGAGACGTATAAGAGATGACAGGGAGACAACAACTCAAATATTGTACTGCATGAATATGCTAATTTTGGAAATATCATTTCGAAAAGTCAAATGTCATGAATCACACGATTTTTTTTTTACTTTTTTTATTAATTTTGTTACCGTTATGATGATGAATGATATGCAAAGATAGAATTTCGATTTAAATCAGTGTGTCCATAATATATAGAAATATCACTAAATAGTGTCGATATCTATACTATATCGGTCCACTATATATGAAAGATATTGCCGCACGGCACCGTATCGCACGATCGAAGCCAGTGTAGACGGAAAAAATCACAAATTGCCATGCGGCAGTAGAAAGAACTGTGTGTATGCGTCAACATGTTTGCCGTCCGCACTCACTTCTATCGTGAGCTACGGTGTCTTGCGGAATATCTTACATATATAGTGGACCAATATAGTATAGATATCGACACTATTTAGTGCTATTTCTATATGTTATGGACACACTGATTTAAATGCAGAAAAGATGCATATTAATTTATATTCAAGCAGATTTCAAAAATACTTTTTTCCCATTATTTTTTCAAACAAAGTTTTTGATTGAATTAAAATTTATGAGTAAAGGTATATTGCAGCTTCTTCTACATTTCAACATTTGATGAAGAAATTCTGCGGAAATAAAAACTATTTGCATTTTTGCATATGAATATTCAATCACCATATGCATTTTTACATTTATTTTTTTTTTATCTTTTTGAGTCTTCACCAAAAGGATTGCATATCTTAAAGACTATTGAATTTATAGAAGAGTACTTACAAAATATGCAGTTATTTCCAAAAAGCTGGATTGTATTTTCTGGATGGATTCCACACGAAATTGCACCGTTTTTATCCCAATTAGTGATTTAACACTGATCAATTCAATTGTATTTTGAGGAATGTTGCACTCAAAATTGATGAAAAAATACTATCATCTAATTAAATTCCGTTTTGCTGTTTTTTTAAGTTTAGCAATTTGACCAAATGTGATCTCAAAGTTAAGAAATTCAAATAAAAACCCGTTATTTCAAAAAAACAGTCGAAAATAAATGAAATACCGTCGATGTTGCCGAGTCGATAAAAATAAATGCCAAAAATATGCCGTCGCTTTTATTGAATTAGGATCGATTCGTGATGCACACAGAAACTGGATTAACACACAGCTAAGTACTCCGATCCGACAATTGTCTCTGATGGTGTTTCTTGAATCGTGGCAAATTGTTGAATGAACTGCTGCTAGCCACAAGTATGCTTTTATGTCAAAAATGTTCTTCACTATGCCAGAGCTGGCTTTCATTCGTTGCTAGGACCTTCGCGCAAAGCGTATTCATATTGGATGAAAGCAAAAAGCGTGCACACATTGTTACACACTACATCCGATACAGTATTTCCTTTTTTTTTGTTGAGTGCCATGGCATGAGCTCAATATGGTGTTTATTTGATTGACGAAATCAAGTGAAAAGGGAAAAAAACACATTATTTTTCATATTGTTCATAATTTTCCGTACGTTTTGTGTGTCTTCGCTTGAAATACGATGACCATTCAACATTGAAATCGTATTTTGAGGCTGTACTTATTTTTTTTAACGTATTACGCGCATGATTTTAACGGTTTATTAATGACGTCCGATTGGAATATTTTCTCCATCCTACAATTTCATATTGCGTGGGTTTCTTCATTGTTATTTGTCTGCGGATTGAAATATCTTCTTCGGCTCAACTGGAAAACAATCGGAAAAAAACGTTTACTCTGTCATTCACAGAAAGTTAATTATGAGTAAATATGGTTGTTATTGGCTTGTTCATTGAAGGATTTTAATTAAATTTTGAGTCCATTGGCAAACCAATTGATTGGAAGATTTTGATGTTTTCACTTTTTGGCGGCCACAAACGGACAACAACTATAAAATTAATTGATTTTGGTTTCTAAGAAAATGACATAAACTTAAGTGAGCTAACAAACGATGACAGGAAAAAACAAAAAGTGATTCATTTATGGTGCAATTGTGCATTGAAATTTCGTTCAACTTTACCGATGAATCATCATGATATTCACAATTCTACGTGTTGATCACGTCACAGTATACAATTAAAAATTAATCTGTAAATATTTAATGAATATTTCATGTGAAATCAAATATTTCCACGCAAACACACATTTCATTATTGTCGTTTACACAGATTTTATGCACAATTTATTGAACCATTTTCTTTGAATCGATTCATTTTTATTTTCAATGATAAATTACAGTTTCATCGCAAACAATTTAACCTTAAACCGCATTCCTTTTTTTTCTTACAAGAAACTTTTTTTCATCTGAAAGTTAAAAACAAATATTAAATTTAATGACAAAACAAAAATAACTGTAGTTAAGCAGTAATTTCATTTTGAAAAATGTAATTTTCAATTTCGGACATCGAACAGATGGCGCCACCGATATCGTATATATTTTATGGAGCACATTCCATGTGACAGCAAATGCTGCCAATCGGTAATCAACATGCATGAAGCACAAGGAATATCAAAACCTTTTTCATTTGTTTTTGGTCATAGCAGCTCGTGTCCGATTCGTTTAAAGGTAAATTATCGTGAAAAATTGGTGTAATCATAAATAATTTGATCATTTATTGTCGGAATTTTTCGCATAAAATCTCCATAAAATCGAATTTATTAAATATTTTTTACGATGATCGTATAAAATCTGTGAAATTTTGAATTGAAAATTGAAACAAAAAATAAATAGACAACAGATTTTTTTTGTAGTGTACTAAACGAGATTTGCCGCAAATGTTTGCCTGTCAAAAGGAGACGAACGAAAGAAAATTCGAAATTGAAATTGTCATTTGTCATTTGCAAATGAATACTTTTATATAAATTATAATTGAATTATCCAAATTAAAATGCAACATATATGTTCAAGAGTTGAAATGCATTCCGACAAAAATTTAACGAGAAAAAAAAATGTTACTTGCAAAAACATTAAAATCGTAAACATGGTTTTGACGAGTGCTCATTCTCTGCATATGTGACTACACATATATGGGATAGAATGAAATAACAAACAGCCTTGAACCGATGTATGTGTATATCGTTCTTTTTTTACCTTTTCGCCCATTTAAGGTTATGTTGTTTAGAATCAGAATTTAGCATGTTTCTCTTGCAAAATCAATTTTTTTTCTCTCTTTTAAATGGAATTTATTTGAAAATGTTCAAGCTATTCGGGGCATTTATCATTGTCATGCATTGACTGATTTTTCTTCTAGAAAATTCCGAAACGAATATTCGGTAGACAGAAACCGCATGAGGTTGCGGATATCTTATCGCCTTGCATGAATGTTCAAATGAACTGAATTATCGCCGAAATTTATTGTGTGTACTAAAAATTAATAATGACTTTTGTATTTCATTCTTAATCGGTCTACAGCCAAATATATATAAAATATATATAGCAAAATGCCAGAATTGACGGAAATTACAAACGAAACTCCCGCCAAGGTTGAAGAAACTGAAGCACGCATCGAAGATGATGACGATGATGACTCAGACACCACTATTCCTGAATTGGAAGATACAGGTAAATATCTAGCGACTAATAATAATACGAAAATTGAAAAAAAAAAAAATTGTGTGAGTTCAGTGTTAAAATGAGTGAAATTTCTTTTTTGCTCTTCTCGTTTGCCAACGTTTGTTAATTAGGAAACACTACCGCCAACCTCGGTAAAGAAGAAATCGATTTAGTGTCAAAAGCAAAACAATCACGTGGTGAAAAGAAGGCTCGCAAGATTATGTCGAAATTGGGATTGAAGCCCGTGTCTGGCGTTAATCGAGTCACCATTCGTAAATCAAAAAATATCCTCTTCGTCATCAATAGCCCGGATGTGTACAAAAACCCGCATAGCGATACATACATTGTGTTCGGTGAAGCTAAAATCGAAGATTTATCGCAACAAGCTCAATTGGCTGCTGCCGAGAAATTCAAGGGACCCGAACCAACCGTTGGCGCCGATTCGTCCGGTACAAATGCAACTGTTGCACCAATTGCCGAAGAAGACGAAGAAGAAGTCGATGAGACCGGCGTTGATGAAAAGGATATTGAATTGGTTATGTCACAGGCAAATGTTGCCCGAGCAAGAGCTATTCGCGCCCTCAAGAATAACAGCAACGATATTGTAAATGCGATTATGGAACTTACAATGTAATTTAATTAAGCATGAACAACATACAAAACTAAAAACATGAAAAATATACACACACAAAGAATCACAGAAGAAAAATGAAATCGTTGATTGCTAAAAGAAAACACATTTTTTCTCGTTTGTTTTACTACGTGCGTTCATTTTGATTCAACATTGATACAATGTGACACATTAGAAATTCAACCAAGGAAATCGATGAAAAAATAACAAAAAAAATAAAACTAAAGCATTAAAACCAAAATCTCATTTCAATATACTTTTTTTTTTTTTGTTCGTTGTCTGTATTCATTTTTTGCGACTAAAACATAAACAATACCGTATTTCTTCTTGATTTTGAGGATAATTTTTCGTTTTTCTTTTCGGAACATAAAGGATATGTTGTATTATTGCGGCTTTTGATACAATTAGACCATTCAGAGCGACATTATATAGACAAACAAAAACTAATATTCATAACTAAATAAAGGGCATTTCATTTCAATACCACACACATTTTTTTTCTGTTCACATTTTTCATTTTAATTTTTATTCAAATTTTTATTTCATCTTTTATCAACGAGGTATTCGTTTCATTAACCTACAGATTATCCATTTTTGGTTGTTACAAACAACAAAATTTACTTGATTTTTTTTTTTTGTAAACAAATAATGAGAAAAATAATTGTATTATGATGGCTCCACTGCCAAATACTGTTTAATACTTAATGTAGATATTTTAATTATTATCACTTGATGTCCGTCACGATGATCATCGAGCTTTGTCTACGCAAAGCGTTGATTCAACGAAATGCCGGTTTGATGCGTTGGAACATTCAATTGACCCCGTAAACCTGAACGTTTTGCGAACAAGAAAATGTGATCGATTTAGTTTTGAAAACAAATCAAATGACGAATGTATCTACAAACCTGGACCATCGCTGCTGACCACAAATCCACCAGGACACGCGTAGTATAATTCTTTTCCCTGCAAAAAAATATTATTTTCAAAATTGCAACAAAATTCCGGCAACTTTAATGACACTTACTTGCAAGCTTGCGATATCCTTCTGAAGCTGCATATCGTACTTTTGTTGTGGTTGTGGAGCCGCTTGTATAGCCAATTGTTGTTGACCTTGAAGGCGACTCACTGCATTCAACATAATTTGATTGCTTATGTCTTCGATCATTGGTAGAACATTTTTTCCGACACTTTTTGCCAACGTATTCAATCCGTGCAATGTTATGCGATTGCGTTCCTTTACAGCCGGACTTACGAATGATTTGTTCAAACGGTTTTGCACACTATTTTTGGCTTTGAATTTTTTTTCCCGGTACAATTTCAATTGGCTGCAAACAAATGGAATATTTCAATTTGCGTCAATCAAGAAAATAAAGGACGATACCTTGTGTGGATGCTCTCGCAAATTGAAGCACGTTCACCACCACGTTGGCCCAATCGTTCATAGATTGGTTTTCTTTTTGGCAATGTGGCCGCTTCAAATGGCACCAATTTTGGCATATCTTTTGGGTAACCATCTACAATTAAAATACAATTTCGATATAAAGCATATTTTAGATCAAAGAAAATAAATTACTATTGTCCAAATCGTCTTCGTCGTCCATTTCATGGTCATCTTGCTTCGCGTACCGATCAAATTTTGATACACCATTCAAGCCATTCTGTTCATTTTTCGCATTAGCCGCCACATTCATTCTTCTCATGTGAATGATTTCATCTTGCATTGCAAAATATTCAATTTCAGCATTTGTTCATCGATAGAATTCGGATAAAATTTCATGCAAAAATTCGACATTGGTTAATTCTATAATTTTTTTTTTGTTGTTGGAAAAAATATATTTTGATTTGCAAGCAGTGTGCTTACCCAGTGACATATTCTGATAGTCCATTTTGGATCCATCATTTTGGTCACGAATGTAGTCGTCTGTATTCCAAATTAAGTATGAACGCAATCAAATCAAAAATGTGCATTTCCATGGATGTCAATTATTGGAATGATTCAAACAATATTTTCGATAAAAAGAATTGTATTATATTTACCCAATGAAACGTTCATGTTTGCGTTTTTATCGAAAAAAATTGCACCGACAATTCTTGGAATACAACAGAGAACACTCTTGTTCTACATCAAATGTATGGCTGAATAGTTCAGTTGTGAAATTCATCAACACCGACTCGATGTCATTCAAATGATGTGTGCATCAAAATGTACCGCTAAGCGTATTTCGTAAATATCATTTGAATCACAACCAAAACTGAACGGGCAGTGTTTTTATTCAAATTTGACAGATAAATCGGTAATGTATACAGACCATTAGAATTTGGGCACATTTTGAGGTTAGACAACATACATTTTAAATAAAAATACATCGTTTCGGAATATTGAAAAAATGAAATTAAAAAAAAACGTACTTTGGGTTTGTATTAAATATCAATTTCTTATTTTTTTTTCACTTTTTTCTGAATTTGAATTTTTAGTTAAAATATGATATCAGAATGACAATCGCCAAATTTACCTGAAATATGTGGGAAGGGCCATTCATTTAAAATTGAAGTTTAAGTCAGAGCATAAAATAAGCTGTCACTGATTTTTTTGTTGCTATTCCATAATTTGAAAAGGGAATTATGTAAACCAGTTAGTTAAAAAAGAAAATGATTAGTAGAAAATGTAGAATTAGTTAGTGAAATATTTAATCGTTGGTTAGCAGTTCAATAGAAATAAGAGCGTCAAAAATTAAAAAAATAGTCATCAATTTGGAGACGGCGAAAATATTTTGAAGTTGTCAAAAAATATAATATAAATTAAATATTTATTTTTTCTAACTACAAACGCTTCGAAAAAAATTCAAATAAAAACGGCTATGAATTCAATTAAATATTTTATTTATATAATGTACAATTATAAATATTTAGTAAAAAAATAATAATACATATTTAAAAAAAGAAATATTTTTTTCAGAAACTAAATGTAAAGAAATATATGCACAATGGTGGTTGCAAAAACTACAATTTTCGAAATGAATTAAAATTTACAGCCCGAGCACCAAGTTAAGCATTAACATTCATGGTATGTGGTAACATAAAACGACTTTGAATATATGAAATTGATAACTTTTTCAACTACTTAATCCCTTTCATGTCAATTGATCTATATGTCTCTTTTAAAAAATAGTCAAAACAGCATTTCTCGTAAAAATTTTTTTTTGTGATTTATGGAAAAGGATTTATTTTGGCAGTTAATTGTTTGGCTGTTTCCAGCGAGGAGGTAGATCACAAAATTGTCCTTTGTTCTATAACTCACACAGTTGTAGGTAACTCTTAACGAAAAAAATACAGATGAATTGTTCATATTACGTCGAACTATAAATGACTCGATAACTTTTCAAACACACTTTAAAGATTAATGAATAAATAACTAAAATTAAACAAGGCATAGATAAAACGGATTTTGTCTTTAAATAAAAAAATTTTTTAATGGTAACCTAATGAAAATAGCAAAATCGATGGTGATAACAAATTTAGTATCTTTTTTTTTTAGAAAATCTCCTTTCGAAAAGCGAAACCATATTGATCACATTTAACACGTAGTGTTTTTGCTAGCTGAGGTGGTCCGCAGTAGAAAACGGTCACTTTTCCTTTTTTCTGCACTTGAATTTGCTTAAAAACTTTATCCCAATTGGGACGGCCGGCATTTGTACGCGTTTTCAAACCAGTAATTAAATCACGTTTTTCCTGCGAATAAAAATCGAAATAAATAAATTGTTTTTTTTTTTTCATTTAAATTAAATTTTTAAAAAATTAAGTTACTAACTTTTTCGTGAAGGAGATCGAGTGCAAGCTGCAAACCAACGGCTTTCATGTCAGTTTTCTGTAGTGCACTTGTAATGTACATATGCATATCCAAAAATCTACAATTAAATTAAATATGAAAATGAATGTTTGTCAAAAAGAATTTCTATTGATTTTTTTTATGTTTAACCTTTCCATGGCGCCACCAAGTTCGGCTTGTTCGATTTCCAATTGTGACAGTAGATTCACGAACCATTCAAATGATCGTTGATCACGATTAATCCAGAAAAAGTCAACCTTGCGTAGATGCATAATACTTTGTGGTATTTCGCTGGACCATTCGAAATTGCAACGCGGACAAGTGTGACGAGCCTTCCAATAGCGATGCATTATCGATTGAAGAATCGAAGCGAATGGCGTGACACCGATACCGGTTGCTATCAAAACAGCATGCTGAGCGCGGAATATGTGACTCGATGGTGCTCCATACGGTCCATCAATATAAATCTATTTATTATATGTCACATAATTGAAGAAAAATTAAAAAAAAAACTATCATTTCATATTCAATTCCTGAATTCCTAATGTGAAAATATGCAAAATACAGAATATGTAGTTGTGTCACTGTATTGTGATGTGAAGGTGTGTATTCATCGATTATGTTCAGTGTGATCTAAAATCTAAAATAACAAAATATCTACTGTGCTCAAACAATTAGATAAAAAAATATGTCAAGTGCAAATTAATACAAAAAATTAATTAGTTAATACTGCAACGGTTTAGAAAAATAAAAAATAACAAAAAAAAAAAAACCGTAACCAAACCTCCAATTCACCATTCAGTGCTACTACTTATAGTATTACCGTACTAACATGTAACTTTTGCGCCAGTCGATTCGACAGACGTGCTGAGAGGGGAGTTTTATAATTAGTCTAGTTTGGTGCAAAAAACATTTTATTATAATTTTTGTCAATATTATTATATATTAAATTGAAAATCAATCCAAACCAATTAAAACGTACAGAATTAACGATAAAGATAACAAAATCATATGAAACAACAAAAAAAAATATACTTTAGTTTTGGTTATGCAAAACGGTGAGATGTAAGAGGAAGAAGAAATATGAGTTTTTATTTTTAAAAAAATGTATTACCTCTAATGGTTTCCCAACTGGATAATTTATGGGTCGATCACTTTCACCTACATAATTTTTTATATCAAACATTTAAAATATTTTTGTACAATTTTGCTTGAAACAAAAACTGAATGTATATTAATAATACCGTTTTTCGGTGAATTTGTGGCTCGTACTACTTTTCCTTCTTCTGCATCATTCGGTGAGAAGACTGCTGAAAAAAAATATTTGTGATCGATATAAATAGAATAAAGTTCTTGAATTAATATAATATAATTAGCTTACTCGTTGGACTTGGTGATGGGCTTTGTTCGCAATTTTCCATGCTCGGTGTTTTGAATGCAATAATTGTTGGTTTATTTCTCATATATCGAAAACTCTGTGCGAGCGATCGATTTTGTGGGCTAAGATATGCTAATCCCAATGATTTCATACGGGCTTTCTTCATTTGAGTCTCGTCAAACGATCTTTCCGATTCGGATCGATTGTATTCCCGTAGTGCCATAATGCGATCCCTTTTTCGCATTCGATTCTCCATATCAGGCATTGATAATGATTTTTCCAGTGGTGTTTTATTTTTGAAGCCCATTTCTGTGCCACGTCGTTCTGTGGCCAATTTGCGACGCATTGGAGACTGAAAAAAGCATCAACATTTTTAGTGTGTTATTCAAAAAAGACAAAATGTAATTGACTTACTTTAGTTTCAACTTCTGTGACCGCCAGGTCGTCTGCAATGAATCCATCGTTTGAATATCCGTCTTGTGGTTGTGTACCTTTTCGAGAGAATGTCCGTTGAAGTGTTGCCTGAATCTTTTTTATTGCTGAATTCGTTTCGGACAATTGCCGTTCAATTTTTGCACCCTGACCGGGGGCCTTTGTATTGCTGGACATTTTGGTCGTTGCATTTTCGGTACTGCTTGCAATTGTTGCCGCATCAAATTTGAATGGATTATCCTTCTTATCAATTTCATTTTCGTTGGTAACTGTTGTTTGTTTTAATGTTTCACTTGATGTTGCTTGAGCTTTAGCGGTTGCCATTGGTGATTGTCGCATTTGTAATAGATTTTTGGCTAAGAAATCCTTTTGTGGTGTATTTGAAATGGCCTTGTTTGTCGTTGTATCTTTCATTGGAATGATACTTGATGATTTTTTATCCATTATTGGCATCACTTCACCATTGTGTAAACGAGCTTGTTCTTTTTCAAAATACGCATAGAGGCGATTTGTCCATTCTCCAACACCACGAATATGTAGCCACATGTAATCTTCTTGTTCTGGTGCACTGCTCAATGTAAACGGATGCCATTCATACTTTGCGATGGCTGGTATATTGACAAAAACATAATCGCCCGGCCGAAAATAGAAGTGAGATGGACGCTTGATCACCAAATGTGTTACTTTTGATGGCAATAAAATACCAGATGAAATATAGGTTTTGCCATGACCATTACGCAACCAAATTATCCTATTGAAAATTTATTGTTTAAACAAATTATTCAGGCAGAGTTGTTAGTGGTACTGAAGAAGTGTTGCTTATAACAACTTTATTTTTCGAGCAATTTTCAAAATCGTTTTAACTTATAGTAATCAAAAAAAAAAAAAATAAGCACTTACTTCAAAGCACGTTCAACCATGTAAATGATAAATGGAATGATGAACCATTTCCAGAAGTTTGGTCCATGAAAAACGAGCAACACCCAAAATGGAACGTAAAGTAAATGTGTCCAATAAAATATTTCAAAACTGCCACCGCGTCGAACGAATGGCTGTGAGCAAAGAAACATAATGACGAGTACAAAAAATAGTGCGATTCCGGTTGGATTTGCACAACCGCCACATAATCCAAATAATCCGGGTTTCGTTGTTAACAACCATTCCGTCAAGGTGTAATGTTTACAATTCAATTTTCGGTCATGCACAACAATTACGGAGAAATTGATGAGATGCATAATGGTGTGCACCAAACTATAAATAGCGATAAGAATGCCGGTCACTTTATGCATATAAATGTGATTGTCCAATGGTAAAAATGCACCAAAACCCCGAGTCCGAAGAAATGTAATGCACTGACGTAACATCACCACAAGCACGAATGCGCAATTAAAATTCAAACATTGACCTACAAAACAATGGAAAACGGATTAAAAAAATGTGTCTCTGTAGCCATTTATCGATTATTATTATTTTTTAATATGATAAATATACATACCACAGGCACGTGCAAATATTACATAGATATTGCTTTCACGATATTGAATAGCACGTGATATAAACAGTGCCGCATTGATGACAAAAAAAATCGTAAGAAATGATAAGAAAACATAATTGTTTTTAAGATATGGTGCGGTTAATTGATGCGGCATACGAGTTTGCATTGATATCTTTTTTGCTGGTTCGATGGGTAATGGGACCAGCCAACGATCGATACTACGAAAAAATAACATTGAGAAAATATGTATATTCATTTTGCATGCCATGCCAATGATGAAAATATGTTTTTGATGACAATTTTTCTTCTTCCTCTTCTTTTCGAACAATTTACCTAATGCTTAGATTTTCTAAAAGACCGCCATGTTTTTCAAGTTGATCTTTAAGCGCTTCGTATGTAATCGTACCACGATTATATGGATCGGCATCTTCAAACATTGCCATTGTCAGATCTTCAATCTAAATTAATAGAGAAAACTTGTCTTGAAATTGACTTTTCTTCGTATATTTTTGCGTTGTGCATCGTGCTTTTCTCTTCTCTTAAATATATAAAATTAGACTAATGTAAACGATTCTCGCCCATTAATCAAAACTGTGCAAGACGACTTAAACCAATCGAGACATGGGTGCCGATAATGGCATCGACACGAGGCCAACCGACACCACATCTTCACTCTATTGCTCTATTCGAACGATGCACAGATATTTCAATCTTAATGCCAATGTTCATAGAGAGCATAAAATGGGAATAACATTAAAATTATTGATTGCACAAAATCTGCGACGCTGTTCATTTATCATATCACTTTTTTTCTCTCTCTTTCTCTATCATTCTCTCTGTACATATTCAATCGGCGCGGTGTTCCGAGTGTGTAAACCATTTCTTCGCTGTTTTTTTTTCTCTTCCTTTTTTTTCTTCGATTTTATTTGCAATTCATGTTCTCTTGCAATCACAAATGGCTGATTGAGCGAACAAAATGAACTGAGAGAGCACAAATTACAAATAAAAAAATCGAACACACAAATATTCTTGTCCATTGAATTATATGTTATACCTATTACGTTTTATATTTACTTGATTTTTCGATTGCAATTGCAATTCGATTTCAAATAGAGGAAATGGACTGCAGCAGAGTGACCGTTGATGAAGAAATGAACAAATAGAAAAATGAACGATAAAAAAAAAGAGATACACACACACATGCCGACCACGAATGCCATCATGCTGTCGACTTGATTTGAGATAATCCGTATGTTTGTCGCGTTCACATTCACCACTCATTTGTGTGTGTGTTTGTGTGTAGAAAAGGAAAAGAAGCCAAAATGAATTTATGCATTTGAATTGAATGCGACAAGTAGTAGATTTATCAATATTATCTATAGTATATATAAATCGAATGTACTGATATAATCGAATCAATCGATTTACGGTTTTCCTCTTTGTGATTTTTAATTTTACACTGGCCGTTGCTCGGTTTTTATTTTGATCAGTGCATAAAACATACACATACATTTTGGAGAGAGAGAAAAAGAAAAACAACGCGACGGCACAAAAAAGAGACAAACAGTTAAAACAATCCTAATGCATATTTCTTTGGATACCTTAAAATACCCTGAATGGCCTTTTGCAATTTTATTAAGTTCTCATTCGGTATAATTTGATTTTTTTTTCTTGTTTTTCTCTTTCGTTTGTGAGTTTGATTGGATACAGACGAGTTAAGACGTAGCAGAGAGAAAAAAAATCGCATATAGTAATATGTTTTGATTACATATCTATTTCTTTAGTCGCTCAATTTTATCCGTGCAATTTTTCCCCCTCATATATTATACGATCGGCTGTCTGGCATCAGTTTAAACCATTTTTTTCTTCAAACTGCTATGTACCATTAAACGTTACGAAAACTGAAGTATACCGTCGATATATCTAGAAAAAAAAACACCAATAACAACAGTAACTCTCTCAAGACAAACACATAAAAATACTATGTTTCTCTGTGTAGTATGAAAGTAAAAAAAATGTTCATCATAAAATTATTTTTCGTACGCACATTCCGGCCGCCAAACGTCGAACGCTTTTATTCAGTTTTTTTTTCAAGCAATAGACAAAATGCGTCTCTCTGTGTGTGTATGTGAGCCTTTTCTTTACTTCATCCGATCAGAATGCGTATACACCAGGCCCATTACATTCCCCGTTGTGACTTTAAATTCACAAGTAAATTATTCTACATTTTTTCTGTCTCTCTTTATTCAATCAATGCATTGGTGGAAAGACTTTGAATAGAGCGACTCACAGACAAAAACAACCAAATAGTTTCATCTATTATCTTAGAATGTTGTTTTATGAAAACTATGCATGAAATTTGTTTTAACAGCATTACCTGTCATATACAGTTTAACCTGCCATTATGTTGTGGAATGATGAGGAAACGAGTGCAGCATTCTAATATATCGAACGACCGCGCGTGTGTCGATTTCCTTTTCTTTTTATTGTATTTTGTGTGTTCAATTTTTTTTCACTCCAAACGCGACTGTTTTTCTAAATTTTCAGATAAATGTGACCACTTACCTGATCTTCAGAGAATTGCATTCCATTTTCTTCCATACAAGCTCGCATTACGTGCTGTAACTCACGATGTTGAATCAAACCATCACCTATGATTATTATGATCATTTCACGAAAAAAAAAAACATATATATAAGAGAATTAAATAAATTATCATTCATCGCACACAAAGCAACACAAATTGAACATTTCTTTGGTTTAAACATCGAATTGCAATATTGGCCGTAAAATTAGCTTACCATCAATATCATATACTTTGAAGAGAAATTTTATCTTATCTTCAGGTGATTGGCCAGCAAATTGATGAATGGCATCGATGAATTCCTGCAGTGATATCGAACCGGAATTGTCTTTGTCGAAAATTTGAAAGACTCGATTTGTGAAGAATGGCTAAATTTTGAAATGCAAAAACAAAAAAAGAAACAAAAAAGCAATTATGCGGGGGTTAAATGATGAATTAGTCGATTTGAATCGATGCCGCGTACAACTTACATTTTTCGAGGTAACAATTTTCTTAAAGTCTTCGCGTCGTATTTCCTTTTCATTGCCCACCGTTTTACGAAATAGTTGCTCCAGTCGCTCCAGAGAGCTCTTATCGAATCCAGTTCGTGGCCTGTACACGCGCAAATGATGACAAAACATAAAAGAAAACAAATAATAATTGTTTTGTTACAATTTTGTCATTTATAAAGCTGTAGCGCTGTTTATGTCGGAACTTCAGGCGAATGCAAATGATATAGAAAAACAACGAATGCATTTCATTTTTTTTTATTTCTTCAAATGGTGCATTGAAATGTGGTCATGAACACTGCTGCACATCGAATGAGAATTGCATGAATTCCAGCAAGCAGAGTGAACAAAAAAATAACGCTAAAACGACTGTAATAAAAATGAAGCAATTGCACCACATGCGGTGCATCTAGATCACTGTAAGATAATTGCGATTACAAATACAAATTGAATGAAATGGCCATTGGTGAAATAGTTGAAAAGACGGCCCACGCACATGTAATAAAATACAAATTTCAAGTTGCGCTCGCGCACATGATCAGCGATTCCATCTATAGTCCATTCGATTTGAAACTAATCAATGGACACGCATTTTCATAATAATTTGTATGTGTACATTGTAATGCCGTCGGAATAATACATTGAAATTGGTCGCGGTACTCAATTTTCAATACGGTAGTGAAAAAAACACACACACACGGCAGCATATATTTCATATCTTCTGTAACCACAGCATTTTAACATTTATTTATAAATGTTCAACAATTGCGATACATTTTTGAAATAGAATGCGTTTTTGTTTTTAAAGAACGTATCATTGCGAATAACATTTTCCGGTCACAAATAAATTAGTATTATCGGCAAATGTAATAAATTGCTCATTTTCCCAACACTCTCGACGACAAAAAAGAAAAGTCCGAGAAGAAGACTGCCAAAGTGGTAACTTTAAAGATCGCTATAATTGGTTGCATTGGAGAAAGCCCCGAAGTGTTTCAACATTTTTTGTGTTATAGCTGCTATTCTTATTCTGCATGCTCACAATGAAATGTACGCAGAGCAACAGATCGCCGACGGACTATTCATTAATATTGATTGGATTTGTAATTAACGTTCCGTAGCATTTTTCACCGATGTTAAATAAAATTGAACGAAATGGATAATAAATTGCTTGTCGTGTCTTGTTAATTTTGGCAGGTACACTGGCAAAAGATCTCTCGACGAGAATTCATACAACCGCAACAACGCATTTTGCGTGCGTACATCCAGACATAAATCAGTTCAACGACCACACTGTTGATATACACTTTTAAACTGGACACATTTTTTTTGGCTTGCCAATCGGACAAACAAAATGAACATTCACACGAAAAAATGTAAATATAGTTAACATTTGTTTTGTTATTGCACTGAATTTGTGTAACAGAGAACATGCGAAACCGGAAATTTTCTATATGGTGCTGGTGCTTTTTCTTAACATGAACGACTCAGGCATGTTTGATTTTAGAATTAAAATTTACACAACCATTTTCCAATGCACGCTACAAATGGTACCCTCTATGCTTGAAAAACAAGTGATTAACTATTAAACCGACTAATTTGGGACAAATTGGCTAAACCATTTTTGAATATCTGTGTATATATGCTGAAATTATAATCATACTTAATGATTAAATTGAAATTAAATTATAAATGAAATACAGTAGTTTGTGACAACTATTAAATTTTGATATGTCGTTTGATATTATTTAAATTTTATTATTTTCAATCAAATTTGCTTCAATTGATTTTGACTGAATGTTTTGCGAGTCGTCTCTCTCTTTCTGTCTTCCACTTCAAAGTTCATTTTATCAATTGATACTGTTTGGTTTGAATCAACTTACCGGGCATTTGTTAGATTTGATAAAAATTCCATAATTTGATTGGTTGAAACAATATTATTCACTTCCGAGTCAATCAGGCGATATAATTTTTCGGAAATCTAAATTAAAGATGATTTGTTATGCATTACAAAAAGTGGAGATTATGTTTGGATAGAAAGAAAATTATACAATTTGAAATGAGGGAGCTCTGAAAAATGTCCAATTGCAAAGCTAAAAAATTATACTTACGCCTCTAGCATTCCAAATACTAATGAATTTGTCAAAAGTAATTGTTCCTTCACCGCACAGTACATAGGCAACAGATTCCAACTGCTCAGCAAAGTCAATCTCTTTTTCGTCTCTGCAAACGTTGAAACACAAACAAAAAATATATAGAGAAAATGATTGAAAAATGTTAATTTCTTAAGCGCATACTTACGTTAAACGTCCCTTGAGATGTTCAATCCATTTATCTTGTGGCAAATGTTCGCAGTCTTCGACATCAAATAGTTTGAAAAAATTCAACAAAAACGGCTAGAAAAGGAAAAGAAAAACATGAATGAGAAAATTAATTGAAAATATTGCAGAAAGTAAAAAAAAAAAAGCTATAGAAAAATCCATGGAGAGATGACATTATTGGTTTATCGATTTTATTCAATTTGAATTTGAGTCCGTGATCCAGTTCACACTCATTGCACACAAAAATCGAATCGAGTGATTTTCACACGATGCATTTTCTATGGCAAAAAAGGGCATCAGGCTTGGCGATGGCATTGATTGATAAACGACCAAAATTAGAACCGAAAAATATGCTGCGAAAGAAGTTGAAAAAGAGAATCGGTGCGACTTTGAGGTGAGAGTGAAGTGTTAGGTGGCCATAATTTGATGTAAAAGAAAAATCTCTATAGTAGTTTGCCGACCGATTCAATTTTAAATCGAATTCATTGCAGAAAATAATGTTTATACATCGTTAACATTATGAAGACGCGCCACAAGAAGACAGGAATCAAAACAGAGATGAGCGTGTACAACATTTGACGAATCATTTTTTTTCTCTCTTCATCTTCGCTTCTTTCGTCTTCGGGCGACGCAGTGTATCACTTGATTTTTCAAAAAGAATATTTGTGTTTGCTGATTCTTGTCAAAGCATAAAGCAGTATCATTTAAAATGTACACCAGGAGTGAATTCTGAAGGCGCTTACAAGACATGGAAAACACAGCAAATGAGCCTTTTATATCGTTAGTGCACATGAATGCTGTTGCCACGATGATTATTGCAAAAAGAGGAGCGAAAAAAAAAACTGTTCGCAAACGAAGGAGATATGACCATATAGAGAGATATTGAAGGAACGATGTTAAAAAACAGAAGAAAGAAATAAAAAAAAATAGCACGCACATTGTCGGAAGAAATGAATCCAAATAATAAGCTGAAAGCGCAAAGCGAAGGCAGAGAATTAAATAGAAAATTCAAGAACAATTATACAGTAGTTGATTCAACGAGTGATACGTTCGTTGTGCACAAAACCGTGTGTGCAACGGTCAGTAGTTATTGCAGTGCAATTGCAGATGCGTTTGCTCTTCCATTCGAAATGGATTTATAATGACTTGTTTAGCTGAAAAAGGTGGAAGAGATTACACTTCAAATACGGTCAATATGGAATAGAATGTATAAATCTAAATAAAATGTCATTTAGCTGCGAAATTGAATGTCTTGAGTCTTCTTGTGCCGTTTCGATTTTGTGCGCGTGTGTACGTGCTTTGTTTAACCCGTCGTGCTATCGAAGAATATTGAATTGCAATGTGTACGAACCAGCTTGTTTATTCGGTTTATTTGTGCGCTCTACGCATACACAGCGTTTGGAATATATCTTGATTTGGTGTGTCGATTCTGCATTATTAAAATTCTTTGTTCTCACATTTTAATGACAATTTATTGCCATTCCGTGTTTCGTTTTGTGTTCATTCATAAATTGAACGTTACCGACATTTAATGCTTCATCATAAGATACAACCGTCTCATTCTTTTCTCAAATAAATTACTTGCGAATGCACCCACCTAATCGAGATGTATTCATGAAATGACTATGTAAAAAATGAATTATTTTAACATGCATAAATATCGCCAAATCTATAAACATTCGATTCGATGTATTCGACGATCGATTCGAGATTGAGAAAAATGGCAACATGTCGTTGAATGTAAATTTTGAAGTGTACAAGCTTTGTCGAACATTAAACCTCAAATAAACACGAAATTGACTTTTATCCCCAATAGCTTGATTAGCTTCGTTTTCTCATGCCGATTAACACCATTTACCGCAAAGCTTACCGCGTACGCGAAATTTAATTTTTTTCTCTTTTTTTAAAAAAAAAAAAAGGATTTAATTCGGTGCAAAGGGAAAACAACTTCTTTAACAATATAATTGAAAACACTTCGCATGAACGGCGATTATTCGCTCTCATATTTTATTTGCACGTTTGGAATTGCTTGTAATTATGTTACTATCAGTTTGTATTGATCTTTTAGTGACAGTTTTTGAAATTTTGCGACTGTAGCAATTGTCAATGGTTGCACGACTCGGAGCGCAATGGTTGTCGTTTTCCATTTCGGCCACAATTCACGTGCGTTTTCAATCAGATTTCGATTGAGATTCAAATCAATCTAATTGTTTTTCTACTGCTACCGTTCATAATTCGATATTAAAACGGCACACGAAAAGTGTACCAATAAGAAACACCAGAGTTGTGTACACTTCATTTAGATCGTAGATATCTCTACATATGTGAAATATTATTGCATAACACCATTATGAGATACCACGGATATGAAGTCGAACCGTAAAAATTGGCCTCCCGAATATTGTCTCCGATCGAGTTGAATGCGTGTGAGTGTGTATAACAATAATAATAATAAAGTACTTTTAAGATGTCGTTATTTCAATAGAACAACACTTTTGAATGTAATGTCAAAATAATCGTAAAATTAAATTGAATTTATTAAATGGCTTTAAGTTCTGAATAGAAAATTAATTGATTTGTGTACAGGTTTGCATCATGTGATTGTCGAAAGCTGCACAAGAAACAACAGTGAAAACATTTATCAAAAAAATTAATTAAATTGCGTCGATTTGCCGATCGGTTACATGATTTTCGATATAACCGAATGAAATGTTTGCGTGCAGCACACACACAGCACAAGAGAGAATCTGATGTTCTTGTTCTATGCTTACGAACCGGTATTGAGTTTTTGATCAGTAAGACTGAACCATTGGATTATCACCATTACACACCTGTGCACAAATATGCTTTGAATTTAATTAAGCAACATTAATTGAGTACAATAAGTCAAATCGAATGTGAACGTTGAATGAGCAAGCAAATGCATTCACACCTCACGAAGATGATATAGACATGAATCGCCGACGCTTTTTAACCACGACAACAACACCGGAAACATTGGCCAAGCAACATTGAAGTATTTTCGATTGGTACCAATACATAGACTATGTGGGTAAAATTCATTTTGTGTTATCCACTCTCTTCTTTTTCTTTGTTGGTTCATTTTTTTCTCGTTCAATTAAAAAGAGGAAACGACCCAGAAACTAGTTTTAATAAAAAAGAAAGAAAGAGCATGGATGAAAAAAGAGTGCTTGCATATTTGGATTAGTTATAGTGTATATCGTGCATTTCATGCAATGTTATTTGTTTGAACTTGTTGTTTTGATCTGGCACGATTTTGGAATCGCTAAAACACCACTCAAGCAAAGTAAAGAAATGGAATTTCAAATAATGAAAACTCAAATAGCAAAAAAAAAAGTCAGTGAAAACATTTAAAACAATCGATTCAAAATTCTTTCGGAATATTTTCACATACATGGGCAATTTCTGATCATGACGATGCCAAATATGGAATTTTGCTATGCGAAATTCATATCGATGCGAATAAAATTCCCGCACAATACAAAAACGGTTAAACGCAATAGAAAAAAAGTCGTCCAATTCATACTTATATTAATGAGACAATTAGTTCTGGATTTCTTTTAGAAGTGTTAATAAAAGAGAATGTCAGCAAATATTCGTTTTTTTCTCTTGACAACGGATTCCTGTCGCAAGCATTAAAGATTATGATGACGATGATGAGTAAACGTTTGTATGTGATGTGCACTCGATCATTCGAACGAAAATTTTGATCAATTGCCCAGAAGAACATCAACAAGAGAATATTTTATGTTTTCTTTGGCGCGAATAATTTCAAAAATGCAGCTCGACACATTTTTTTATAAAGAAGATGTGAATTTATGTGCGTATGTTTATGGGCTCACGTTCCATTCGGTGTACAAAGACAGTGGATATACGCATATATCTACGTGACTAGAAATCGACGACAGTGCAATTGATGCAACGTCAAAGATTTCTGCACATATACGAAAATCGAATGCAACTAAAGAACAGCCACCGTGAAAAACATACACACACACACACACACACACAAACAAAAGAAAAAACAAATCAGAAGAAACAAAATTATATATACATACATTTATAGAGAGATTATTCTGAAAGGAGCGTGTGCGTTAATATTGTCGAGCACGAACATTTGTTATTACAAATGTAAGAGATGTTGGCCGTGTGCAAGAGATAGAAAGAGAAGACAACACCGTTATTGAATTATTATGCTGCAATTCATCTGGTAATTCCTCTTAATTACAAAAAACGCACACACACACACGCATATATATGTTTGAATGAACGAATGATTGAGATTACAAATTTTCTGTGTAAACAAATTATTATTGATTAATATCTTTTTATGCAGTATTGAGATGGGATCGTTTTTGTATCGCTAATGTTTGTTACATCGTTGGTCGTTCCATACAAAAACGATTGAATACCGAAGATTTTTGCAACGAATTGAGAACTAAATACAATATTTTGTCGAGATCAACCTCGAAGATTGTCTATTACTATCGAATAAGAAACTGAATAAGTGATGTCATGTGAAACGAATCAATTGTTACGATACACTACAGGCCAAAATTTAACTAACTAATCATTTTGCAGGCCATAGGTGTTCCAAAGCTTTGGCATTTTGGTGAAGATAAAACGTGCGAAAATTAATTGGGTTCGGTGCTCGGGAATAGAAAATGTTCTGCATCGAAAAACGAAAATAATTCTATATTTGTATTCAAGCTTTTGGCCCCTGGTGTATATATATTTCAAAAAAAAAAATTAAATTATTTCAATTGCATGCTAATCACAATTATATCTTTTGTGAATAAATTGATACATTTTTCGTGTAAGTCATTTCGATTGCATATACGATAGCCATTGGGATACAAATATGTTTGTTTCTCTCTTCAGTTTTCGATATGTGCAGCGATATTAAAAATTGAATTCTTCGAGTAAATTTGAAATATACACGATACACGCATATATAACCCGGTGCGCTAAACACAATGTGATTATGAACACTGATCAGATTATTTGCATAGAAAATGGAAACAACCGTAATCACATCACGGTAACTCAGTAATTTTCATGTCGGCAACGATATAAAGAAAAAATCTTTATAAATATATGACAAAATAAAGAAATCGAATAATTATTTATAAACGATGGCTTTCAATAAAAAGCATGTGAAGACATTCACTTTTAATTCGATAACAGTTCTCCCAATAAAATTGAAGCATTTAGGTGGTTTAATCCACCTTCGCTGTCTATTCGCGTTTTCCGTTGCGTCAACCTCTAAACATTTTTTTTTATAATAAATTTAATAATTTATACATTTTGTTGTGTTGTTGTTGATGTAAATTTTTTTTCTTTTCGTTTTTGTTCAATTTGTTGCCGTAACTATTAACAACCAATCGAATTTCATTTAATTATATTTAACCGAATGTTTTTCTTCTTATTTATATTTGTATAATGAATAGAAAAAAACAACGATTTGATTCTGTCGTATGTACACCCGAAGCAGTTAACATTAAAACTATTCAAATGTATGAGCATAGAAAAAGCATATAGTACCGAATTGAGATATTGCCTTATTATTGGCTGTAATCCAATCGGCTACTACTACTACTACTACTGTTGCTGCCGCTGTTATGGATGTTAAATTATGTGAAAAACTCATATGAAGCAGAAGAAAGAAGAAGAAAAAAAGCACACACAAAACGATTCAACATTCTCTCTCTCTTTCTCCCCATGAAAAAAAACCCGTCAAGTATCGAATACTCTGTTGCGCGCCAAAGCGATAAATGATTAATAAATCACATATTGCGTTTGGTTAGTCAGCACATTCATCGTACCGGACACTTTATAAAAACGATTTATGTCATTTTTGATGCCTGCGTATTTGTGTATTAAGTTAAAATGTGTTGTGCGTATATAACATGAAGAATGATTAAGTGTCTCATGCCTGTATCTAATGCCTTCTCGCAATTCTCATTCTCTGTTGCGTGCATATATGCACTTTTCGTCATGGTTTTTTGATTTTTTGCTATTTTCTGGGCTGTGTCTAATGCATGATTTACTTACTTATGTTTGTTTATATTTTGCTACAGAAAAGCCCCCGCCAACTGTCACACACGAAACGCACACACAACAATTTGGGTGTGCACTAAGTTTTCGTTTTGAAAATGCACAATGTACAATTAGCACCATGACTGTCTAATAAAATGCACGCGTGTCCGCACTTTTGCACATTTTTCATGTGTACGTGCGCGCGTGCTCGTATGTGTGCTCGCATGTGTATGTCGAATGGAATTGCCATTGGAAAAATCGCGTAATATTGAAAACAAAAGCAAAATCTGTGTCAAAAAATCACGAGCAAATAGAAAATTCGTGAAGAATGAACATACGAATTTTATAGAATAAACGATCAAATACTAAACACACATTTCTTCATCTAATCACATGATTTTATGCGTAATGTTTTTTAATGAGCTGCACAAATTAAAATTTGTGACGAAAAATAACAAAGTAAAGTTTATTAATAAAACAACAGAATTCGAAGTAAACGACAATTATCGCATACGAAATTTCCGAGAGATTGACAATTTTAGATTGAAATCACACAACTTGATACACTATTTTAATTACATGTGTGGCCAATATGTCAATCGATTTTAGTTTGAAGCGTGTAAATTTATATTTGCCAAGCTGTCGATTATTTGCACAAATATTCACCTACGTTCCATTATTAAATTGCACTTACAAGCAATCATTGTCGCTATACAATAAATTTTTACATGCATTTTTGCCACATAAACACACAAAATATAATTAAAATCAGATTTGCGTTTTTTGACCGTCAGTTTTATCTATTAGCATCGAAAAAACACGTTAATGATGTGACATTCAATAAAACCATTTTTTTAATTACTACTTTAATTTTCAGCTAATTTGCACATTTCATCGATTAATTTGTTTCATCCATTGTGATTGGGCAATATTCATTGAATTCGTTAACAAATAAAAGCCATTTGTCAATTTCTAGATATTTTTACGCAATTATTATTGGCATATGAAATAAGTTCATTTTTTTTTTCTCTAATGCTGATAAGAAGTACTTGTGCAAATTTAAATTTAGGAATTCATTCGGTAGCTACCGAAAAAGTGAAAGATATTTTCTTCTATGCGATGCAGTTGACTAAAAAAATATTGATTTATTTTATTGTTGAGCATGCTTTCGATAGAATAATTCGTTATAAAGACAATGAACATATCGTTATATTCATTAGATATTCAATATGCATTACAGTGCAATCTGTCTATTTCATTATTATTAGTACCTACTTATGTCAGATTCCAAACGAGATTTCAACAAGAGTCACCTAGGGTATCATAGCTCTTTTGGGTTGAATATAAATGAGAATTTGGTTTTTAGATACGGACATCTGAAAGCTCGACTCCCATTTAATTTACTAGTGATTTCAATTTGTTATACTTGTTGAATATTACTATACATAATACGAAAAACTTTAATAGAACTTTAATAGGATATATTATCTTTCTACAGACTTTTGTTAACGGCTTTCTTATAAACTAATTTGAAACTCTTTCCATTTAGCTAATTTGAATAGCAAAAATCTCATAAGGAACTGTTAACATTTGTTCACCAATTAAAATAGAATTTTTCATGACCACAAGTTGTAGCTTTTATGAAAGTAAACAGTTAAACCACGAGAATCCAATTCAAATGGGAATGATATCTTACACTGACATTGAGGAATATGCAACACATCCGAGATTGGCTTAGTTCAGTAATAAAAAATTAATTAGAAAATATTATTTATTTTTCATTTTGTAAATTACTTTTCTATCATCACGCAATAAAAACTATAAGCCAATAATAGTGTGCATGATTTCTTCAATCAAAATCTATTTTTCCCCCTTCCTTTATGATTTCATTCCATTAAATACCTTTAATGCATTCGATTTTGCTGATGAAAAAAAAGAGTTGTGAAAAGATTGTCTTATGGTAACAACAACGAAAAAAAAGGCAGCAAATAAATTACGACACTAATCACTCGTCACAATAATAAATAGTGAAGAGTTTATCGCATTTCGATATGTTATATATGCTTTGGCGACTGTATATAGTTATTCCCCATTTTCTTCTGTTCGATTTTTGCATGTTTTCAATTTAAACATATTGCGATTATAAAAGTGAAACACTCTGTTTCCCGAAATCACGGCAAAAACAATGCGCATCCCATTGATATGAACACAAAAACAAAACGATGTGTTACGTGGTTTCTTTATGATGCACACATCTTAACTCATTATTTCCGAATTGAGTGAACGCAAGAAAAAACGACGAAATAAATTGCGTGTTACCATCATGAGAAATGATCATCGGTGCGGATTGCAAACAGAAATCAAGATACAATGAAGATGGTGTATAAAATCGACACAAATTAATTGTATAGGTTCATTTATGCATCTGAGATAAAATTGCAGAAAGCAAAAAATCAATTACCCATGCACGAGCTCGCTGTGTTTAGCCATACAAAGAAAGATAATGAAATCAACGATCTTATCTCGTGTTCAATACGATTCCCTCATGTAACTGGCATTATGATCATCATCATCATCATCGTCATAATTTACATACATTACTTTTGTTACATTGTTGAAAACTCGATACAAGGATAATAGCAGACATTGTTATCGTACATTGTATAAATAACATTGAAAAATACTGCATCGATTATATATATATTTCTCTTTGAAGGGCTTATATTTGGCCCAACAAGCGATAGCTTTTAAACGGTTCTTATAACAGCATGTCTGCGTGACAGACATAGGATTTGGTGTGTTTTTTGTTTTGTTTCTCTTTTGAGTCTGGTGGATTTTGCATAAAATATGCGTACTCTTTTCTTCATATCAAAGGGGTGCTCTCGATTTTAATAAATAAAATAACCTAACACAAATTAAATTATGACTTAAAAGCAGTAATTACATTTTAAACCTATGATCAAAATTAATGCTAACTTGTTTTAGTACATGAAATGGGTTGGTTATACCACACTTTGTAACATTTTTTTTTGTTGTTTGTCACCGTTCGCCAGATTAAAATTAATTTAAATATAGAAAATTCTAGCCAATATTATCATGCTGTGTGACGAAAAAAAGGAGCTCGGTATTTGGAAACTAGTAATACAAAACAAGTAAACGGTAATGCGATTTAATTCGATAAGTAAAATGTTTTAGATTATCTTTTCGTCAAAGAATTAAAACCGACACAATCACATGTTCAAATGAAGTTCTTGCGGTGAAAAAGCAAGAAGAAATGAAATTGCCCGGTCACATGTAAACGATTGGCTTTATTTCCATTTAATGTACGATCACCGTTCATGTAAATTGGACTTAATCGTGGTAATGGATCTTCTTGTTTTTCGTTTTGTCATCTCTTTGGGGTATAAAATGATTTCGATGCAAGAGATTTCAAAAGCCAAAATGAAAAAGAAAGAAAATCAATAATAACTTCACCAATAAAGTGGATATACCATTATTGCATATGCAAAGTCAATATTTGATGCAAAAACCGTGCCGAAGAGATCTGAATGGAGATGGTCTAAGGTGAAGCGGATAACGTGACTGTACAAATTGGTGATATGAATTTTATTTGATTCCATCTTTATAACAGAACGTGATCGTTGCGCGATATTCACGATTCTTGTAATTTATTCGATGTTATTCATCGTATCTACAGCGTGTTTTCCATTTTTATGTGCTCTTGTGAGATTACCAGAGTTAATTCTTTGGCGGTGCATCAATTTCAAATACGGTGTGTTTTTTTAATGGATTGCTATTTTTTATTCGCTGCAAAAATGCACATCGATGTAAAGTGTCGAATAGATTTGCTTCGAATTTTGTTGTATTTTGTTTTTCTTTTTTCTTTTGAATACATCATGAGAATGTGAAAACGAACTTAATATTTAAGAAAATAAATGGTCGATAGATGGAATGCCGTTAATGTGACACATCAAAAGAACGATGAGATTAAAGGTTATTCAAATTTAAATTGATTACATTGGTTATCTTGGGAGTCGTGCTAAATAGTCATTTATTTCACTCAGAATATCCATAATTCCTTATTGCTTAATTGCAAATCGACCGCAACGTAGAGTGTGTGTTCAATGCAAGGTGAGTATTCATTGATGGTGCTACTACTACTTGATGTTTTACGGCCCCTCCTAAATGTTGCACATGCTATTCAACGAATCAAATGTGTGCGGCCTAAACATTCTGATTTTAAATTGGCCTGTAAATGCAATACAGCAACTTGTTAGACATTCACGCGCCCACATTTGACACTAAACACCTCATGCACGTACCATTTTCACACAAGGCATTCTTATTATTTATTTTTTTCACTTTACAATCACTCGTTTCTAACCGATATGTGTGTACGTGTGTATGTCATTTTTCCACTTATTCGAACATTTATTTCGTCTGTTTAACGAAGTAAATAAAATTAATTATAATTTGTAAAACGAAAATTCGGTGCACGAGACACACTCACACATGTAAACGATAAGAAATTGAAAATGCCTTATGCTACAATGGAAACAATTTTGTTTTTGTGCACGATATCGAGAGATGCTGATTGGTGCTTTGTGACAAATCAACAACAGCATATCACATATAAATATACATACGCAACTGAGTAACAATATTAAATTGTGCGAACATTAACGAAAAGATTATTATGTATAACTAGGCCAAGGAGCTTAATATTGCTTTCAAGCAATCGTATGTACGTATATACCACGATACATAATAATCATACACATCCATATGAAATGAGAGAAGAAAAAAGCGACGACAAAGACGACGACGTCAAGCAGTAACAATCAATTCATGCGTTTCACCGCTCTTTTTTCCCTCTATCTTGTAATCTTCCATTGAAAGAGACGAACGCATTGTGTGCGAAAAAACGTACTACGATATCGAAGCATATTTAATCATCAAGCATCATTAGCACATATTCCCATTTATTGAATTCCTTTTTTTCGCTTTCTCACTCTCTGTCGCTATTTCTGTCTCCCATTCGCTTGAATTCTTTTATTTTAAGCGGCCGTAGAATTTCACGTGCAGGATTTTAGCGAATGTTCATTACATTTCATTTGTAACATGAAAATAAAATGCAATCAATGTGAAAAATGATCTCATAAAACGTTTTTTTTTTTTTTTTGTGGTCACCATTCACTGAAGCCCAAATTTCTGACAATCGTAACCGAAAATAGTCATAAATGACAATAATTAAAAGTAAAGCGCGTTATTTTTAAACCATTACAATCGTTACATGCGGCGCACCAATTTCACGATGCATATATACAATCCAATAATAAACATGTTATGTTTATTTCGATGCTGTTTTATTTTTGTTCGCTTCATAATGATGTTTTGATGACGAATTATGTTTATGAATTCAAACAGGTGTTGTGAGACCTTTTGTCATGTGCATATTACATTTCATGCTATTCATTCAAAGAATAATTACCGAAAAAAACACACACACACCAAGCGATAAACAATGAACCGCATATCAATGGAGAACAACTGAATATAATCGAAGTGACAAAGCTTGTCTGGGGCCGCTGAGTAATTGAATGATTGGTAATGAAAAAAGAAAACGGTGGCGTAGACGGTGGACAGTGGGCGAAAATCAGTGTCTAATTATGAATGTTGTTTATGACGGGTCAAATTATGATGACGCGTTTACCATATGTACAATAATGAGTTGGGCGAGATTGTCTGTGATTTTGTATCAATGCTAAATCGCAACGATGGCAGATCATTTCCGTTTTTACTGTATTTCTCTTGCTCTCTCATTTGCTCCGTTTGTTTTCTATTCAGTTCAACTGATCGATCAGTTGTGTCGTATAAATCAACGGCAAAATGAGATCAATTACAAGAATGATGCAAAAAAAAACACAGCCACAAATTGATACGCATGTTTTCTTCTTAAGACTCATTCATCATGATGGTGATTTAGTAGTTAAAACGGCTGTATTTATTTCTGACTGTTTCACCGAAAAATGGCCGTAGGCATAATATAGAATGCGTAACATTTTGCATCCAGTAGTTTTTCTTGAAGAATGCCATGCAGTGTATATCATGACTGAAAAACAAGCACTTGCACACACACACACATATATACATGAAGACAACGAAATTAATTATAAGGTGCGGTTGAGAATGGAGATTTCTATCTCTATCTAAAATAAACACCACATCAATCATTGGTAAATCAAGTGAAAATTTCTTCTTTTTTTTTTAAAAAAACTTATTCATTTTTTCCATGCAAATTTCTTGTAAGTATAGAGATATGGAATGCGTGCATGTGATCATTATCATCAAGTCGTTCATTCATTTATTATCCGCTATTTTCACTCGTCATATGAGATGCAAATATATAGATCACCTGATCGGCCATTTTTGCACCATTTGAAATGTTGAAGCACAGAAAATAACAATTATGATGGAATGAACCACACATGCACACCATGTATAGCATCGGTTTTTTTTCTCTTCTCTTTCTTCGTTTAATTGAAATAACCAAATAGAAAATGTTTGAACTTTCAAGGGTAAATTTAAACCACTGTTTTTGATACTATTGAAAAATGTTTGTAACCTTTAAAGCAAGCCGCTCTCGCTTCATTCAAATCAGTTGATGGAGTTCTTTGAATTTCAGTTCAAATTGTTACTTACACAACATAAACTAAAATCAAGGATTTTCTTAATTACCATGAACATAACATCATTACCTATGGTCTGATTGTATTTGAAAAAAAAAAAAAAACCAAAATGGATCGTAGAGCAAGTTGGTAAAACAATCGCACAAACATACAAGAACGATGACAAGCCGATATTTGGCATCTTGATGCTATCAATGAGGAAACGTGTCATGCGAATGTGTCGATTCCAATTTGTCTACAGATCAAAACGTAATTAATCTTTTTTCATTGAATGTATGCTTGCACATGCCAAATTAAATCTACAGAAAAAATCAATTCAACATAATGTCAAAATCGGCGTCATAAAATCAATTCGGTACATTGGATTTCTCTTTCAAGCGGCAACAACTGGTGATTAAGGCCAGATTTGAAAAAAAAACCAGGAACTATTTCATCCTGAACAATTTGGCTTTAAAAGCGAAAATATTCAATAAATGCCATTGACATCCGTTTAGACATCCAAAAATGTGTCTTTTTTTCTTCTTTTTTTGTACTTAATCAAAAGTTTGGTTTTTGCACATACTTCACACTCTCTATTTGGAAGTTTTGAATATAAAGAATTGGATTAGCAGAAATTGAAGTCGGTTCTATTCTTAATTAACAGTGCAGGTTATTAATCACTCCGTTGGTTACTGATTTAATATCAAGAATAGAACATTCAATTATAAATTCATAGCACACCCATATGAACTCTATTTGAGCAAATAAAATAATATTTAGAGCGATGTACAAACCTCTTCTAAAAATATTCGTTTGAATCCTTCAAGTGTGTGTTTATCTTCACCTAATCGAGCACTACACTCTGATATTAAAAGCCATCGCATTTTTTCACGTCTCACTTCAAGTTCCATAACACTACATTCACCGTTGTCATCGTTTAAATATCCTTCTTTTAACGCTTTGAACACTTCGTTGGCTTTATTTTTGTCGGCTACATTTAAGAAAATGGAAGAAAGAATAAGACAATCGAATTAGTAATTAAAATAAATGCACATGCACACACAAACACACACACACACACACTGTCATCAAATTGCGAATTGAATAATTACTTTTTATGCTGCTCGTTGACATTTTTCGTTCACTTTCTAAGAATGTATCGATTGGAGTCGCTGTCACTTCACTTTCAGTTGTGATTTGTGTGGTGGCCGATCCGGTGCCGGCTTTCAAGATCGATTGTCCGATATTCATGTCAAATGATCGTTCCGAGTGCATTGATACTTTTCGACTGTTTGGAAACATATCAGCCTTTGTCAATTCGTTCAACGTTTGTGTAGAAATTGTTGAGGACGGTGATGAATAATGATCGGTATCATCTGTTTCGTCATCAAAATCGATGTTATTGTCATCGTGGTCGTCGTCGTCGCTGTTATGCTCATTGGCCTTACTATCCATAATTGCATTTAATTTCGAATGTAATAGATCATTGTTTGTTTGATTCTCACTATCCATGAATGCCGTCATTTGCATGGTGGCCAATGGTAGCTCGTCGGAAAATGATACCTTTTTCGGTGTTCGAATTGAGGCTGTATCGGAAGTTGTGCTAAATTTTCGATTTGTTGAACATTGGCTAAGTTTGCGTGATGGCTTGATCGGTGACGATTCAAGTGTTTCGCTTGCTTTTCGCGACGATGGCATCGAATCACCTGAATAATCGCTATATTTTCGTGGCGGCCGCAATGGTTGCGTCGAATCCGAGCATTCATTTGATTTTGGATCACATGTTATGGCATAATGATCGACAATATCAACGGCTCCTTGCACTTTACAATCATTGTCATCCGATTTTTTGATAATTGTTTCATCGCATTGCTGTGGTTTCGTTGCTGTTGTCGTTGTTCCCGTTTTTGTTTCAGACGCTTCAATATTTTCCATATTGACAATTATATAATAACACTATTTAAAATGTAAATCGAATCTTTTATTCAATCGTTGTCGTCGTTAATTAAAATTTAACAAAAAAAACACTTTGTTTTGGGGCACGATTCTTTATTTTCTTCCGAGACACACACAACTCTTCAAAATCATTAAAACAGAACGAAAATTTCAAACTTTGCCACTTTAACAGTATTGACAAATAAAAATAAAAACGTTTCTATGAACTCATAATTCTACTCTAACATAAGAAAAATGCGGAATTCTATGCGAATTTATCACAAAGTAAAAAAAAAAAAACAAAATATACACAAGTTGTTTATCAAAACATGATGCTCTGCAAATAAATTCGAATTATGTTTTCTTGTGTGTCAAACACAATAACAATTTAAGGTAAACTCAATATTCGAATTTTGGATAATTATTGACAGCGTGAAAATGTTCACGTTTGTTTCGTTTGCTGCTTATTCTGATAACCGTTTGCACAACGGATTTAAAAAAAAATGGAAAGTTACACGACCGAATACTAAAGTATACTGATGAGGTTGGCCACATTCGATGTTGGCTTCAGGCATGTAGACTGACTTACGTACGCGCCCTGCTGCCGACGCATTGATCTATGCTGTTCGCTTTTTGTTGTTGTTGTTTGCTCTGATCGAACGCAAACTAGAGACAGATTTTTTTTTTCTTCTCCAACGTTGTTTTCGTTGACGGTTGTTGTTGTTGTCATTCGCTTTGCTCTGCTATGCTTTTGTGTATATGTAGTATGTTTTAACTTGTTGCTGTTTATTTATTTAGTTTTTGTTGCTTACGCTCAACGCGTGTATATATTGTTGTCGATATTATTTTTGCCCGTTCAGCATCGCATATTAACATAAAATCATTTTCGTTGAAATAAGCCATTTCGCGAGTTGTTAACCTTTTGTAATTATTATTGACCGATTCTAATTCTGAAAATTCCACCATCACGGCTTTAATGGGAACCAATGATAAGAGATATGGAGAACAAAACCAAGTCAAGAAAAAAGCCAAGAATTCCGCCAGTACAATATCCTTTGACATTTGGATGATGTTTTTTTTAAAATAAAAACAAACACACAATTATAAGGCACGCTTGGATTTTCGCGATTTTATCGATTCTCTATTAAAAGATCGATTGAATAATTGAATGTCGTTAAAGTGATATAACATTAATGTGCAGGACACTTATGGCAAATGAGCACATTGAAAGTCAACAAAGCTAAAATACACTCACCGGACACTTGGTAAAAATGTTTAACATCGACATTTACCTTTTACTCTCTCACGCACATGTCGATAGAAGAAAAAAAAATGTGCCTATGCTTGAAACAAATGCTTGTTGTTTTTCTTCTTATTTTTCTTGGTTATTACACTCTCTCTCCATCTCCCTTCTGTTTTCATTTCGGAAATCGAATTGCATTTGGGATTTTGATTAGTCAAGTGATCAATTCATTAGTTTCAAAGTGTATGTTCACCTTGCCTCTTGATGATTTCATTGAATTTACGTTATTCGCATGTCGAATCCAATACTATACATAAAAATGACACTTGAAGCCGATCAATCAAAACTCTATTGAAAACTTTATTGTATTTTCAAAAAGCGATTACTAATTCAAATGTTTGATCAGCCATTTCTTAAATCATATACCAATACATACACTAATTTTATACGTTAACATTCAAATTGATTTGATTGCTTTTGTTTCAATTTTGCATAAGCTATCTCATATTGGAGCCGCAACATTCTAATGATTGGGATGCAAACAATAAAAATATTCGCTTGTATTGTATACCATTTACCTTGTGTCGAAGTGATAGTAGGTGCACCATTGTTTTAGCGATTAAGATCCAACCAGCAATTATATTCGCTCAAGATCCGTTTTTGCATTGTAATTTTGCATTTCATTGAACTTGAATTACCGTGGCTAATGTGCGGCGCACAAGATGCTAATCAAATGTGTGTGGTATATATGAAAATTCGTGCAATTAAATTCATGTGTATATGGTTTGTTCTTTTTTTTTACTCAATCGAAAAAATTGACGTCACTTCTTTATTGAAAACTGGCTATCAATACCACTGTTTTTTGCTTAATTAATTTTCGGAACATGATTTTTTTTTCTTCAACAACGATCGATTTGCGCTTTACCTTGATATTGAGCTCTTACTTTTATTGGTGACTCATTTGTCGTACGGTTATTGTCTTTCATTTCAAATGAACCCGGACTAACGATCCATTATCTGCGAAAAATTACAGACCATCATGCAATAAATGTCAACTGTCTGAATTGTTGTCACTATTCATTGTCGGACAATATTTAAATCAAACCAGTCATTAAAAAAAAATCAAAGAAGAGTTTTCAATTCGAAAGTCTTATGAAATAATTTGCATTTTTTATTATAACATCCATAATATTACTAGTTCAGTTTTAGACGATTGGAGCGATTAGAGAAAAAAAAACTGGTTATATCGAAAGTGAAACATCCGATTTGATTGTATACTCGGTATGATGATGGCTGGCATGTTTTATATGAAACAAAAAATCGCAAACCAACTTAACAGCAACAAAAAAACATTGGAGCCATTCGATTTGGTGACGGACGTTAAATAACGAGAATTGTGATAAGATTTTGGCAAGATTCTTTGTTCGAGAATATTTATTTTTAAAAAAAACGGGAAATACACCTTTTTTTTATACATTTTGGTAGATGATATCGGATGCACAAAAATAAACGGTCGTAAAATATTTTATACAAATTTTGAATTATCTGTTAAAATTCGAGAAAAAAAATTCCTCGCAAAGTTCATATTTGTAGCGAATTTCATTGGCAAACACCAAAAGTTAACTTCCATGAGAATGATAGGAGAATGAAAAAAGTATGTCTGCTTAATTACAAATTGTTTAATAAAATTGTTTTAGACAGGTGATGGTGCAATCAAATAATCGAGGAGATAAAAAGTGAAACGCTGAAAATGGCACGTTCTGATGTCTCATTTCATACATCTTCATTAAATGCAAGCAATATATGATGCAGATGATTTTTATCAAAGTGAGCACACGCATTCCAACTGCATCAATAATAAAACACGGTATGCAATGACGATGACAGTGGCGACAATTTTGCAATCCACTCATAATTGCTCATATTAATTTATAATTTCGTTATCAATGCGAGCATTTATTTCTTGAATTGCATTTATGCGCTCTGTGACACTGTGAACGAGAATCAATTTCATGATTGTTTGTTGTAGTGACCCCCCTTTCTTTCTCCGTTTTTTTTTCTTCTCTTCTTCATTTGATACGCGTCTTCTCACTTGCAATCAATTTCATATAAGATTTTAAATGCGATTAAATGGATTTGTGCGGTACGTGTAATGCAATTTAATTAAATCATTTATTTGTAACGTTTCCATAAAAATAATTTCTAAACAAACGTTCTGGTTTTGTTGTTTTGTTCACTTTAAATTCACTTAATTACGATATCAATCGATGTTCGAGAACACCGTCGCAATGCGACAATCAAATGTGTGTGTACACACACGCACACATGACAATCATCGTTGTTTTGAAGATAGAGAGAAAAAAAAGAAATGGAATGGCAAATAAGATGTTACCATAAAAACTAAAACAACCTAATTAAAATGTGTGTATGAACGAATACGTGCACACAGGAACACACAAAATAGCTGATGCATTCGGTTAACAAATCAATAAAAATCAATCGGCAAAACCAACACCCATCGTATCGAACGGTAACTTTCCCGTTTCTCTAGTTCTCTGCAATATCTCGCAATGTTTTGTATATGCGTGCAATAGTTGGATCGTAAAGTAATCCCAATTACTAATTTATGGAGTGAACCGACTTCTTCTTTTCCATTAATTCGTTGTTAATGTTTGTAATTGGCCGACAAATCTAAAATAACACAAGAATTCTATATGCAATGCATTTTTCTTCGACATTTTTTATTTCTTGTGAAATAAATAAATTGTAAAATCTTGATGTGCAATGAAATTTCAAATTAGAAAAAAAAACAAACACCGTATTTATGACTGTCGTTGTCTTTCTGCTACAATATCAAAATAATGGATTTCTTGTTCTATATATCTCTTGCTTTTTGTTTAGTTCACCGAGAGTATTCATTTGATGATCGCAATATACAACATTTTATTTTTCAGAACAGAACTTGTTCTACGAATAAAAAAAAGGAAAAAAGTTAAAGAAGAAATTAAGAATTGAACTTGTGGCAGACTTGTTTCAACGATACCTTTTGGCATAGAAATTTCGTGAGTTTGAAATCAAACGTCAAAAAGTAGATCCTGTTTCAATTTTGCAACAAATTGTCACAATAAATTGTTCAGATACCGTGATTTTTTTTTATTCTTCTTTCATTTATTCATCAAGTATATATCTCCAACTGTGGCATAAAAACTGGCGATGATAATAAAATTGAACGAAATGCACCTAACTGCTTTTCGAAGACGAAAGCAACCAAGAGATGCAAAGAGAGTTACAAAGGGAAAGGAGAGCGAAGGCTTCATGATAAACTAGCGCTATTTTTCTTCTTGTCAGACAGTGGCGACGTCCAACGATGTTAAATTGTTGAACTCGATTCGCTTAATATGGTGCCATCAATTCAAATTATTTATTGTGTTATGTTATAATCATCCTTTTCCACCTTTTCACCGAGCGCGCAATCGCAAATCATTGAATAAATAACTATAAATAAGCCGGAATAATAGCAATAATGGCAATTTTACAATTTATACGAATATTGCACGTGGAGAAGAATGAATCTATTTCTTTTTCCCCATTTTTTTTTCTCTTCTAAATTATGGTAATTACACACTTATATCGCTAGTATTAATTTTTAGCACTTTGGGATTTTTAAATATAATTAATCCAAAAGGATTAATAGTTAGTCCCAAGGGATTAAAATATTATTTTATAATTATAAATATATTTTTATTTTAAAATTCATGCACATTCTCTAGCCAGCATCAAAAACATCATCTTATACTATTCTCTCAACTTCATATGAAAGAATACCAACAATTGTTTGATTACACTGAAACGTCATCTATATGAGAGTCAACTACTACACACGTATCACTTTTACTGGCGTTCAACGACTGACTCGCCAGTAGACGTGATGCGTGTGTAGTAGTTTACTTTCATATAGTTGCCGTTTGATTGTTGCCATACAATTGTTGTTATTCTTTCGTATGAAGTGAGAGAATAGTATGTAAGATGATGTTTTTGGCGCTCGCTAGAGAATGCGCATGAATTTTAAAACAAAAATTATGTTTATAATTATAAAATAATAATTTAATCCATTGGGACTAACTATTAATCCTTTTGGATTAATTATATATAAAAATCCAGAAATGCTAATAACTAATACTAGAAATATAAGTGTGTATATGTGGTCGTTTATATTGTGGATGCCCACAACTCTCTACAATTTCTTTTGTCAAGTTCGAATTGTTTATATATTTAACATATTAATTTAGTAATTATCGTATGCAATGTTAAGCGATGGCTCTTTTGCTCTGTGGCTCAGTTTGTGATGTCGTCATAAAGTCATAAATTGGTTGTCGCATGCTGAGAGTGCGAATTGAAAGATGCATCCCATTATTTTGATGTCTGTTGGCAAACCCAATGGCAATTCATTTTAAAGCAAACCATGAATAAAAATGAATTGAGAAAAAACATCGATGCAAATTATATTTAGAATAAAACGGTTGCGCATATTATTTTCAATGTTTATGTGTGTGTGAGTGTAAATGAAACGCTGACAACGGGATTCACATCAAACGACAAATCTCATTAGAAATCAATAATATATTTATGTTTGGAGAATTGGAATAAACTCTTTTATCTTGGCTCAATTTTGCTTGTTTATCATGGCATATGCAATACATGCGATTCTCCATTGCAATTGTATGTTCGTTTGCAAACAGTGAGCAATCCTGACCGATCAATGTTAAATTTCATGAAATCATGCAATTCAATCCATTGACCGTCGTCTAAACAAAAATCTTCATTACTTGGTCAGATGGTCGTAAAACGTGTTCATCGTCACTGGCTTTCGTTCGGACTATGTGACAAAGCCTCTGTCATTAGTTCGTGTTTCTCTTCTCTTTCATGGTGCATGTAAACGTAATGAATTTTGTGACAACCACAAACAATGATCGATTCAGATCTTTGTGTACTACAGACGCCTCTTGATCATCGTCTCATTCTGCCTTTCAAAATAAAATTCATTCTCACTGAGGTGATCCTGCATTCTAAGCGTTACATTTATTACATCAGTTAATTTGACTTTTAAAAGCATTACCATGAAATTTATACAAATGAGATTGGAAGTCGGAACAGATAAAACAAGCGAACGCATTTGAAAATACAGTTTCATTTTTGCATCTTGATAAAATTTGATTAAAGCAAACTGAGCGCGCGTTATGTATATGAGAGTGTGCGCCAAAACGCAAACATTTTGTTCGTGATTGAGAAGAGAGCATTTAGCGATTGCATGCAATCAAATATGCATTGATGGCATTGTGTAAATCGTTCCATCAATTTTGTCATGATTTATAAGCGCGAATTTGTTTCTTCAGCCCCGGCATTCTGATCATATTGAGAACGTAGACTTTGTGTTGATAGAAAAGAAACAATGTAACACTATGTCATTGACAAGACTCGAACATCTCTCATTAATTTGCTGATGAAAAAAATATTACGATATTTGGATACACGAAATTTACACAAAATATGAATAAATGTCGGTAGCTACATCAAAAGCATCAAATAAAAACGGTTATCTTCAAAAAAAAAACTCACAGAATTCGCACAATGCATTCTTTAACAAGTTCAAAGTGAGTCCAGAACACAAAAGAGACTCGGTGTGTGTTGAGTGTTGGGAATGGGTACGAAATAGAGAGAGAGAGAGATTGATATGCCGGCACGCAATTCAATATTTCATTCCTCATGAAAAATGACATTAATCAGATGAATTTTATGCTATGCGAAAATGATTATTCAATTTATAAGGTTAATTGATGTGGTTTTTTCGTCGCTTTTTTTTTCATAAAGAAACGAAAAAAATAGCAAACGTTAATTATTACAATGAAAATATGATGTCGAGTTTCTAGTCTAACTGTTTGTGTTGAATTGAATGGGCGAAAGGCCAAGACACCGTCTCAAATAAATAATATCGTCCAAAAATTGTGGAACACAAAACCACTGCATAACCTATTTTTTCAGCATTTTGTTCAATCTTTTTTTCTAATGAAAGGTTACAACACATTCACTTCGTCGGCGTACTTCGATCACATGAAAATGGCTCGTGAATTCTCCTTTTAATATTCATTTTGTATATTCAACGGTACAAGGTCTCATGTATTTGTGTGTAAGTGTTTATAAGCGTGCACCCATTTACAATTTATGCGATGTAACAAGTGTATCAATTTGCAAACAAAAGACGAAGCAAACACACACTAAACTCGAATACAACCATTATGCGGTGTTGAATTCTTATATGTCGACGCTTGAACGCTTTCTATTGTTTTTTTTTTTTTTTTCATTTTGTGATTCGTCAAGAAAATATGCTGTAAATGTCTACTATGTTTATCCCCAAATCAATTCGGTCGATCTTTATTTTTTGTTTTTATGTGTTCTGCTGAAAGAAATAGCATTGTACAATCAAATTTCAATACGCATATACGGAGCATATTGTCTGCCAATATTTGACTGAACGGAATATGAGAATGAAGAAAGTGTATGAACGGCATTATGACAATAATAGGGTTCGTGTGCCACCTACGATTGTATATACAGTGTACACATGGCTTACTGCAATCAAAAGCTTAGCCGATTAAATGTGTAGACTGTTTTGTTGTTATTTTACTCTCTTTTTTTTGTGCAATGCATTCTTGTCCGAAATGATTTCTCGGTTACCTAACTCGATTGCGTGAGCGCTTCCACGAATATTTATTATTATTATTTTTTTAAGTTAATTTCATGAAAAACAAGAAAACAACGATGATAAAGAACAGCAAAGTACATACAATCTATATTTCTTTTTTTTGTTATTGTAAATTCGGTCGTTGTTTGTTCGCTTCGTTTCCGTATTCTTCTTCTCTCCATCATTTTCAGCTGTTGTTTTGCTTCACAATTCATTCGCTCACGTTTCGCTGTCATCGTGCCAAAACAGAACATGATATGCAAAATTCAACACACATAACAGAAATGATTGCATATCGCAAAATGAACAAAACAACGAATTCGTTTGTCGTTGGCAATTAAGCGAAAGTAAATCGTCTTTGCATGTGGAAATGGAGGGAAAATCATTGAAAATTATACTTGTTTCTTGAATATGCCTGAAGTCTAGTGCCGCTCAAAGAATGTTTATCTAAAGAACCGTTAGACTGCAACACAATAAGAAGCATTTTCCGAGAAGAAAGCAAACTTACCGAATTTATCAAAGCAACCAACATTTACTCCGACTCTAAAGAATAGAAAAACATTTTTTTTGCTTCGATTCAATACTTACTGCTAAAAAATATTCTCCCGCTAAAAATCTAATGTAATAAAATGTAAACCCCAAATTTTTTTGTCTTTTTTTTTGTGAAAGAGTCACATTTAATTATTCTCGTGTAATTCAATACATCGGTATTTAGCTTTACGAAAATTGTCTATCTATAGAAATTGAATTTTTTCGATTCAATTGCAATAATTTCTTCTAATTCTGAATGCAAATGAATATATATTAACTAATATATAAATGGAAAAGTTGTACGCAAAATAGACATATTTTCTTTGTTTAAATAAATGAATCTAATATGAAATATTGAAATGTGAATCTAGCATCAAATATGAAATGTATTTTTTTTGACAGTTATTTTTAATGTACTAGACATTTTAGGTTGTCATTCTTTCGGTGAAACTTAAATTTCAATGGAAATTACATCGGTTTGTGGTTGATCGATGGGTTCATCCGAATCGCAAATTTCCTCAATTGACTTGTTCAATTCATCTTCAACATTGTCCATCTCGGCATTGGCAGTGGAAACAGCAACATCGTCTTCAACTGGCTCTGGTACATCGTTCAATACACCGCTTGGTGTATGGATTGCTGAAATCGGGTCCGACGCTGGTTCGTTGAATACCTGCATTTGTTCATGTGCAGTGTCCTTGTCTCTGTCATCATGTGCCAGTTGTTGTGCGATTCCCAAAAAACGTTTTGTGAAAACTTCCGATGACGACAATTCATTTTCTGCTGCATTTAGCTTTACCGCGAGAACACGAATTTTGGTTGCCATTCGAGTGGTTTTCCGTTCGTATTCGATTAACTTGGCATCTCTTGCGGCCACTTGTTGTTTCAATTCATCACGTTCCATGATCAAATTACGGAACATTTTTTTCAAATGATCTTCCAATTTTTCGGCGATAAGTTTGTAGTTTTTGGTTTTTTTTTCGAGAAGGGCTTGTCTTGCCATTTTGAGCACGTTTAGGTTTGCACGTTTTCAAATGTATGAATTTCACAACGGTACTTATCAGATTATTAGTTTATTCTAGCTGCGTGTAGTGTATTCTTCGACGGCTCGAGAGAAAGTGAAACGCAACCGACTTGCCTACCACAGAAATTCAATGCCAAATCGATGTGATGTTGTCACACACACACACAGCATAAGATGATTCTACGTCACATAAATTAACGCCAAATATTCACCACCGCATCTATGCATGTATTTGTTTCGATTTCGATTGATGAACAAAAGATGACAACTAAATTGGTTCACAATTGACGAAATGTCATCGAAAATGGACCAAACTTTTTAAACCGCAAAATCAAATGACCTATTTTGTTGTAAAACTGTTGAGCGGTTTTCGTTTAAAAAAAATATATTTCTGTTCGTAAATTGTACAATGTGACAAATGAACGTTATTCCTCTGTTTCAATAATCCAATAAATATAAACTCTTTGAAAAAGCGTTTTTGGTAATCAGATTCCATCGTTTCCATTTTTGGCAAATAATTCAAACTATTTATTTTCAGTAGAATTTGAGAATTTTCATTTTAGCCTTGTACGAATTTAAATGAGATGTGTTTGCCTATTGCATTCGTACCATATTGTTATAAAAGCATTGAAAATGGATGTTTTAATTAATCGAATTCTGTCATGACCATAATTTATGTAGTTTCTTTTCCTTCGGCGTGCAAATTGCCGCGCAATACTTACATTGAAACAATATTACATAGGTCATCCACTAAGGTGCTACACGGTAAAGTGCTTATATACGCATACAAACCGTCGACGAAAAGCAAAACAAAGTTCCAAAATGAAAAGAAAATCCAAAAACAAATGCAGATACCATTTGAATACAAAACAAAAGCAATTCAATTTTATTTGAATAAAAAGATATCAATAAATGTTTATGAGAATTGTCTTAGCTACTAATAGCTATTGCTAATTTGTATAGATTTCAAAATGATGATTACAATGAATGGGTTCATTTGTGTAAACAATTTATAGCCACGTTAAATGTGTGCTCGTCTAAATATACGGAAATAATAAATGGAATAAAACAGGAAGTGAAAATACAAGGTTTCTCTTCTATTCATATGTTCGTCAAGTGTTCCGTAGCTGTCTTGATTGTAAAATAAAGAAAAATGATATAAATTGTATTTTTTTTTTTTGCTTTCAAAAGAAATCGATGGAATAATTCAGTTTTATATAATTAATTTGGCATACGTGCCACCGCATACTGTCGTTCAGTCGTTTTAGTTCAATTATTCAATGTTGATTATTTGCCGATGGCATGAGCGTTTGGATGATTTGCCAAATTTCCAGTTTCGTTTAGATATGCCAAATTTTTGTTAATCAATGTTTTAGCAACATCCAAACCATTTTCGTCACATAGGTCCACGATGTACGTTGTTCGATTCAATTGCAAGCTGTATTCAACTGCGACAATTTTTGCCGTGCATTGATTACCTAGGGGAGAATCACAAAAGAAAAGAATAGAATCAATTTAAAATAATCGAAAAAGAATCAATAACAATTATTAAACAATAGAAAGGCAATTTTTAAGTGAATGGCCCTAGTTGATTACCCATGATTTGTTCAAGACCATTTTTGGCATCAGGATCAAAATGACAACATCGATTGATCTGTTTTATGCGGTTCAAACGAAAATGCATTGCATACTCGGCATACTGATCCCATGCCTCTTCATATTTGAATGTTTGGCTTACGCGTACCTTGCCGATATTGCCATAGTCCACATAGTATACAGAGAACACATATTTGTCGATGACGCTAATTACCTTTGCTCGGTAGTACCAATCATTGAACAATGCAAAAATCTTGTCATTTAACTTGGGTAAACAATTTGCAGTGTACTTTACGAAACGCTGTGGGTTTGCATCATCATTTAGAATCTTTGTAAATTCGTCCACATCCATTACACGATTTGGATCATTTATCATTGTCCCATAGAATTCTTCGACGCTTACTATGTGTTGCTTTTCTACCAAAATTGTCGAACCAATTGATAGTGTCGATGGTTTTGGAAAATCAGCCATGGTCGGTGCTGTCGTTTTCAATGCGATTTTTTCAGATTCTGCTGATTTCATTGGTGTTGCTTTTGGTGCCCAACCCATATTCTGATTGGTAGTTAATTCTGAACGGTGCATGGGTTCCTTTACTCCATTCAAAACAATCATGTTTTGCAAACCGTTGTCACAACGTTGTAAAATTTCCAGATCAATGTCAGTGTGCATTGATTTTAGTGATGTACTTTTTGGTTCCAGAACTATGCTCGCATTGGCAGTTGGTTTTGAATGGTGAACGGGTTCATTCGCTCCACTGTTACCACTGATATTTTGCAAATCGCGACGTAAAATATCCCGATCAATGTCGATCGGCATGGTTTCTTTGGTTACATTCAATAATTTGTTGACTTGAACCGGTGCTGGTTGAATCTTTTTCGGTGTTGGATTTTCCTTGTGATTTGTGGATAGAATTCTTGGTGCTTCAAATTCCCCATTGATGCTTGTATGTGGCACCGTCTCACTTCGGTCTTTTTCGTCGAACAATTCCTTCACGACTTTCTTTGGAGAGGTGAGATCGTACGTTTCGTCGTTTTGGTAATCATCGGACAATCTATTTAAAAGATTTGTCAATTTTCGTCTGGGTGTGATGAGCGTATCAATATTGTAAGTTGGCATGGTTGGTTTGTTAACTTCCATGGATGTGGTCACTCGCTCTGGTGCTTTTACAATCTTTTTCGGTGTCGTGTATTTTGTCGGTGACGTTTGTGGTGCCTCAAATGAAATCCCATTTTCGACCAGCGAAATGTCCATTTCGAAACTCTTTGGATTCGTTGAAACATGTGTTACGTACTTCTCGATATACTCATCGGACAATTGATTAACTATTTTCGTCAGTTGAATTCTGGCGAATGGGTTCGATGATTTTTTCAATGGTATTTCTGGAACATTTTTGATCAAATATTGCGACGGATCAGCAAATGGATTGAAGTCATGTTGTTTCGCCGATACTCGTGTTGATGGTGGCATTGTCCGTGGCGGTGGTGTTGGTGGTGGTTGTGGTGTTGTCAATGACTGTGATGGTTTCTTTTCAATTTTATCGTGACAATATTCATCATATTTTTGCGGTTTCAGCATACTGTTGCCAAAGAAATACTTGTAAAAATTCCATTTATTTTGTTGTTCAATCGCAAACGGATTAACGCCCGCGCTAATAATATTAACCAGCATTAGATTCTTGTCATTGCATATGATTTTGTATTTAACAAGCGTATGCAGTAAATCACAAATACTGTGATTATCTGGCACATGAACTAAACGAGACATCTTTGCATACGGTGGAATCAATTTGGCTGCATCTGTAACCTCATAAATGCCACACTGTTGCGATGCGATCTGAATCACACAACCAATGTCAATGAGCAACGCACCGTACTGTTGTTTCGAACTATTTTTCTCACGGCATTCATATTCCAGGCGAACAGCACGAACCATATACTTTTCCTGATAAAAGTATGCAAACATTTGGCCGGGTTCGGGTGTGTGTGTCAATGGTTTTGGTGTTGCACCGTACAAAATCAATTGATCTGGCATGGAATTTTCATCCAGAATATAAACAATGCCGGCAGATTCGTTCACGATATGAGAAATATAACCGAGTCCCGTGTAATTGGACGTGTATACAACATGACCATTCGATGTTTGTGGCGGCTTTTCACTTTCGTTCAAATTGAATTCATCCAGCATCGAGTACAATATCAACAGATTTTCCGTATTTTGAGCATCATTTTTGCCGATTGGTGTTGTATTGATGCGTTCAATTTTTTTTAGGTCAGCATTCAATTGCATAAATTTGGTGCAAAGTGACGAGAGCACCACTTCAAATTTCGTCGAATCTGAGTCATTGAATTGCATTGGTTTTATTGAGTCCGACTGTATAAGGTGATAAACAAAAATTGAATACGAATGAATAATTTCCTGAATACTGCCGAAATAAATGTCGAGCGAACAAAAAAAAATCAATTATATGTATAAATGACATTACCAAATGTTCAAGTCGTCCCAAATTAAATTTCGTTGTTTTTATGGTGCTGCGCAATTTTTCATATTTTTCCATGTAATTTGCTTTTAAAATATCCATTTTGCCGGCGTATAACTGATTATCGGCGTTTTTTTTATTATTTTAGTCAATTGTAAATGAATTTACTGGGCAAGAAAATTATTTGTTTGCAGCGTCGTTGTAATCGGATTCGCGCCAATCGTCAATCGGCCATTTGCATTTATTTCCATCAAAGAGAATAAAAGAAACACAACGCGATCCGTTTGAGTAAGAATCACACCGTAATGTGAACCGCCAACCAAAAGTCGGAACTGTCAATTCCATTCACAATCAGCAACGTTCAATTTTCGTGCTGACACATTTGGTTGCAGTAAACCGATCGACATTCTTTATAAAAATGATGATGAAGAAGAAGAAATGCACGAAAGAAATCTCCAAAATCGATAGAAAAACATTTTTGTTTTTATTTGCACAAATGTTTCGTCCGCTCAAAAATCGGATATCATTTGTCAGGACAACAGAGAAAAAGAGAAAGAGAAAGCAATACAATGAAACAAAAAAATGGTGTCTACGCAATGTATTCATATACAAACCAATCAAGATTGCTAGAATAGATATATTTTTGATGCGGTTTGCCAAAAAGTCAACGTTAAAAATAAAAACAAACAGAAATAAAACATATACAATACGTTTTTTTGTTGCTTGTTATATAGAGGAAAAGAGACAGAGAAAAGAGGAGCGAGAGAGCTGAAAAATGTTGAAATAAAATGTCAAGTGTTTGCGAATAAAATGAACTGAGTGAGGCAAGAGAGAAAAATGGTATTTATTTACTGTTTGCTTCGCTTCAGTTGGATATGTAAAAAAAAAACGTAAAAAGAACATTAATTGCAGTGTGTGAGCTACATTTTTGCAATACATTTTATTTGTTGATTTTTCAAGTGATTTTGAATACAATCAATACGAATACGGTCTCGCTCTTTGTTTCTCCCCTGTATGTCGATTCTTTGCTTTCTTTATCTCGCTCTCTCTGTGTGTTATTTTGTTTTTTATTTTCATGTGTCACCTTTTGTGATGTCAGCCAGGTATCTTATCACATATGCATGTATGTGAATTACACATATAATCAGCTGATAAAACAGACATTATCACAATTGGAGAATGATTGAAATAAACGGAATGAAGTAAAATGAATTTTAGTAGTTTCGTGTTTACTAAAGCTCTTCACATCAATACATTCGCATAAATATTTTCTTTCGTATTTTTTTTTTGTCACAGACAAAATACAAAAAAAAACTTTGTGCTATTGGTTTTTCCTAAATCGATTACACGAAAGAAAACGGCATTGATATTCGTTTGACACATAAATTCCGTTTCACATCAGTTGCATCAAATACTTACAAGTGAATAGCGAAAAAGATGATAATCAATTTTGTGAATCTGTCCAGAATTTTCCTGCTGTTGTTCGGTAAGTTGTGTGCTAAGGACGGAAAACATTTTCTAACACACTCATAGCCAATCAGCCGTCATGCAACTAGGCATAGAGCCAAATATGTTTTGTGCTGAGCACGCGACCGCATTTGGGTATCATTTAGCCACTTTAAAAAAAAACATCGAATATCTAACGTGGCTAATTAAAATAAAACAGCAGCAATGCAAAGAGAAAATTGATGTTTGGCGGCGACAACAAATTTCAATGAATAAATCAACGAGAGCAAGAGAGCAAGAGTCGAATGTAAAGATATTGAAAAGAGGGAGGAGAGAAATAGACACACCATTGAACTAAAACAAGCCACATTACATTGCTTTGAAAATCATAAAAATTTGATCTGTCGTGCATAATGGCAATTAATGTTTGACAGTTTTGATTTCTCCAAGTGATAAAATCCTTCATATATTGTGCTTTTTTTCGCTTTAATGTATGATTGTGTGTAAAAGTATTATTCATTACTAAAAGTATGTGTTGAATTAATAACAACAAAACGGAAAAAAGGTAACATTGATCGCTTGCAGAAATAACGCGGAGTGTCACACAAGCGGCCTCATCTCTTTGGCTTTGCATTCAAGCTTCCATTTCTTTATTTTTGTGTTAGTGTGTTGTTACAATCTTTGTGTGTGTGTGTGCCATGTCCAGCGGACAAAAAAAACCGGTAAAAATGGAGTTTCTGGCCTTTTTTCTGTGCATTTCTTATTTTACCATTTTCTTCTATTTTAATTTATTTACCATTTGAAATACTGCATCAGGCAACGTACAATGTGCGCAAGTTTTTGTGCAATCTCTCTCCTCATTCTCTTTTGTCGATGGGTTGCTATCGGGCCAATTTTTTTTTTCTCGTTAGATTGGCGATTCCGATTTTTTTGTGTCTTTCTTTGTATCTCCCTCCCTTCTCTATCTCCCTTTGGTTCTCTTTCGACCTATCGCATTGCCAATTCACTTTTTGCTTACTTTCATTGCACAAGAATAACATAAAATGTGATATCAATCAGTGATCAGAGTCTATCGGTTAAATCACTACTACTGGTGCGTATATGAAACGATGCTCTATCGCTCTCTCCCTCTCTGATTCTACACTCGAAGCCCAAGTGTCAGGTAGAACACTCATAAGGCATATGAATGCGACGCACCAACTCTCAGCATCGACATATACAATACATCCAATTAATTGGTATTTTAATTATGAAACATGTACTTTTTAACAGGTTTAAGTATACACCAATCGAAATCAGATTCTATTCGCAATGGAATAATAATGAATGGTGCTAACGAGACAGTTGATGGTTCAATTGATAAAAGTGCCGTACAACAGCCAAGTGTCGACGATGTCATTGGCAACGGTAGCACTCAACCATCAAGTAAGTATAAAAAAGCGGAAACTTTTCAATGACGAGGAAAATATCGAAACATCTTCTTTTAATACAAAATTTAAAACAATCGAATGAGATCCGTTGTGAGTGTATAATTGATTATTATCCGAAACAATGAAACGATTGAACCAAATCAGTTATGATGGAATCGAACAAGATAAGACAATATTCTCTTCAATAGATATGTTGGATGCGAAAAGCGAAATTTCAATCGATCAACATTTGGAGCAATATTTGGCCAATCATGCAGGTGCAACAGTTTTGCGGCCGGAAAAAAAGGATGACACAAGTGAACTAAAAACGTATATAAACTTACATTTCAAATACACATCACATCATTACATTTTGTTTAATTTTTAGTATTAGTTTCAACGGTCGGCAGGACATCAAGTTTGTTATCCATTTGTTGGATATAAATAAATACACAAATTATATGCAAATTAGTTTCAGTGAGTTTGGAAAATATGTTTTCATTTTAGTATAATCTAAATTCTGGCTATTTTTATACACGTTTTTTTAGCATCTGCTCAAGCAACCAAACAAATTTATAATTTTACCGAAATTATTAAGCCGACAACAATGAAAATAATCACATTCAGCGATATTCAGAAGTTGGAGATTTTTTTGGAGTTTGGAAAAAGTGAATTCAGCCGTTATCAAGGCTATGTGATAACATATGAATTATATGGTAATAACTTACCTATTTTTTATTGCATTTGTGATTTTGCAATTCAATTTAATTCCAAAAATTTTTTCTCTAAAGATAAAAATACACCTGAGGGCAATGGTAGTGCAGTCATGCAACTGCATCCATTGGACAAACTAAGCGTTCTAATTGAAGTGCCCGAATCAAAGCAAGTCAATGAGACTTGGATGCAATTTCGAGCATTACTAGCAACCAGCACCAATAAGTACATTGATTCTACTGGAATGAATGTAGAAACAAAATGCAGGTACATTTTACCATCGTAAAAATCAATTTGGTTTTGGCATTCGATTGGGTTTTTTTTTCTCTGTCTTTCGTCTATTTTTTTTTCTTTGATGAAGGTTGATTAAATCAAGTCGCATGTGAATGTTTGATTTTTAGTGTAGATAATGTTACATTTGACAACGTGTCTACATGTAAAGCAGCATGGTCGAACGCGCAAAAATGTATTGAGATTGATTTTTCAATTCGATTGAAAGCAAAAAATGATCCAACCATAAAAGAAATGAACGATATGAATAGAGAATTTAACATGAATCGCGACGAATTATTTCAAATGTGGATTGAATTTGGACGACAAGAATTTGCTGATAATGGATATAATGTAATTTCTGTCTGTCTCTCTTTTTGTTTCTTTCACCCATCATATTTAAATGGGGCACATTTTTGTTGTTTGCAGGAATTTCCAGTGCCCGATTCAAAAAAATTATTGCTGCTATGGACGACAGTGAGTTTGGTAACTATTGCAGCATTTTTAATGGTTCTAACTGCAATTTGGAAAATGGATGTATTACGCGACTATCGTCGAATGTACTGGAAAAGTGGTGACGACGAAAAACAAATATGCAAATCGTCCGATGGCACAATGTATCCACCTGTACACCAAACGGTTCCCACACTCTTTCCAAATGATCTGTCCGCACCATGTAGTACATCGAACGCCATTCCATTCGGTTGGTCACATGTTTTTCTACTGAAAATGTTTTATGTAAATTATTATTGGCAAGTACACATTTTTTTTTCTTCTTGTGCTTCATTCGACACACAGATTTCGTAAGCAAACCAATCTCGTATAGTATCAACGATTTTAAGAGACGTTCATCGATTGCAGAATCACTTAATCCGAATGGCACCAATGCGAAACGGAAAGCCGGTAAAGTGCCATTTCAAAGCGATACAGATTTCAGTGGTATGATCATGATGATTAGTACGCATTCATTTTCTTTTTATTTCATCAATCTATATGTTCTTTTTTTTCTAATTTTATTTTTATTAGAATCGAAACAAGATCGACCGGAAGACGAAGTATACTTCAGTAACTCCGATTCAACATCACCACGGTTAGTAAATTAAGCAAGAGACATCGTAAGAAGAATAACAACAGCAATAACAAAAAAAAACGCTTCAAGTCGCAACGTGATTTTGTTTTTGTTTCCAAATCGATTTATTCAATCCATCAAAGCCAAACTAAATAGAAGTGATTAAAAAGAATGTGTGTGTTTTGTTTCAACAGTCCCATATAATGTTTATTCAATGTAAAAAAAAAACTTTCAAATGAATAAAGGAGTTAAATAAAGGATATTAGATTTAATCTGAACAAAAATCTTAATAATAACTTTTTAAAAGAATTGTGTTTGATTTGAGCATGTATTAAGGATCATCATCAAACTATTTGGCATAACAATCAAAATTCTTGTGTTTTTTTTATTTTCTTATTATTTGTTCCCTTGCGCTTTGGGATGGTATATAAATATATTGCGATAAATGAAAAGCATGCAGTATAAATGAGAACAGAAAAAATCAACAACAACAACTATGATTCTAATAGTGCTTTGACCAGATATTCGACAGATGGTTTTTCGGCCGTTTTATACACTTTAAAACCATTTGTTTCGAGGCACTTGCGTGTGCTCGGTCCGATGGCAATTAGTTTATAATTAGCTAAATTTACGTCTAATTTTCGTAGAATTGCGGTTGTATAGTTAACACCCGATGGGCTGAAAAATGCCAAATATTCGGCTTTGTCATCGATCAATGCTTGCTTGAGATTCGATTCAAGGTCACTGTGCGCAACAGTTTCATACACCTCAATCGCATCCAAATAATATCCATAGTCCATTAATTTTAGCTGTAGCGTATCCTGTCGCAAATTTCCGCATGGAAAAATGAACGGATATTGTAGACGAGCGCCTTCTAAATTTTCAAAAATAAAATCAGCCAAATTGTTTGAATTACCCGTATGTTTGCCGCGTGCATTTAAATCAAGTGCCACATGAATCAAATTATGCGTCACTTCACCAACACAATAGTTATGTAACTTGCTCCATTTTTCAGGCAATTTAATGCCCACTTCACTTAATGCCACCTCACAGGCTTCCACACTTCGTGGACTGGTGAACACAATGCCCGAATACATATCGGGTGCTTGTAATTTTTCGCGTAGTTTGTCCAAAAATTTGAAGCGAAATTCCAGCGTTGGCACAAAAATTGGTTCAAAATTGTGCGCCTGTAACAACGTTGTATAGTTGTCGACACTATCACTTTCCGATTTTAGTAAAACCACACGCTTCATTTTGTCGCCTTTTTTGTGCTTAATATTTGTGTCTCACGTCTTTCTTATTCTTCTCAATTCACCAATTGTTTTTAAGAGCTGTACAGTCCGATCCAATCAGTTGATAGTTTATAAAAGAATAAAAAAAATTAATTGAATTTAATCCACAATTTAGTTCAGTGTGTCAGGTGTTTTTGTGAAGTGATTTAACCGCTGTGCTTACTCTCACACAAAACCATCCAAACTGTTTACTTTGTTTCAGTTAATCTATACGCCGAATATAAATAAACATCTATTTCGTGCATATTGTTGATGAGACACAGTGTGCGTGTGCGTGTTTGTGTTTAACGAACAGGCCATGCATTCATTTTGTAAAAATAAACACATGCAATTTGGCAGATGAACCAAAAAAGAAAACCAAAACGATTAAACGATTACAACGACTGCATAAATTTGCCATTTATGCGTGACAATTGTCTCATGTCACAATGTGATTGATAAATGTGCTGGCCGGTGGCGCCACTGGTCAATTTTTTGGTATTATTTCACACATATACATATCTTATTGTGTTGACGCTGTCAATAATGATTACATTTCAAAATTTCAGATCTACAATACACTTTGGACCGAACGGTAAGTGAAGCCGACGACAAATAACAAAGAAGAGTCAAGCACAAATAGAAATAAATATATATTTTTTCGAACGAACCAACTACGTTAAATTAGATTTTAATTCTTGTCTATATCGGCTGTACTAACAGTTGCTATTTTGCACGTTCTCATACTCATTTATAATTAAAACGACAACAACGACAACAAACAAATAAAATAAATTACGTTTCTATTTTACAGAAAATATTTTCAGAATGGTGTTTGGAAAAAACATTTTGTTTTTGTGCCTTTTATTATGGACGACAGCTAACGCAGACCAATCAAATGGATTGATTCGGTAAGTGTTGAGTCACACGATTATTGTTTATTTTTGTATTTTGTTCATACACACTCTTCTTTGTACCATAAAAAAGAACGAGAGAAAAGACATTTAATGCGTTCTATTTGAATAATAAGTCGCCTCTCTCACTATTTCATAATTTAAATTTTTACGATATTTATTATATAACTTTTTCGCTTACCATTTCCACTAATTATGTATGGCTTCCATGAAAATGGAACTTTTTTTCTCTCTATGGTGTGTCGTTAATTACAAGACAAGAAAATGCGGAATATTCTATATAAGTGTGGCTTTGAACATTTGCCAAACCAAAGTCAATTTATACGGACATAATAATTTTAATGTATTTTTTTTTTCGTTCATATCGTTACGGACGATTTGTTTGTAAACTATTTTGACCGGAATGACCTGTTTTTAAATAAGATAGATTATCTTTTATCTATTCATTTTATTTCTTTTAGTGCATGAAACATTTATCTCCATCATATACATTCATACTCTTTTTTTTAAGTGTGCTGTGATTATGGCTATCAACGCCAAGTAGCCAATGATCCATAAATGAAAAATAAAATTTTACTTACATTTATTTACTTTTATTGGCGAATCACCATATCGCTTATTATTGGCTTATAGAGCAATATACGATATCAGTAAACAAATGACAATTGGTGTGGTCTGACTCATTGAATTACATGTATGAAAATTATAATTAGTTCATGAGCAAAAATATCAACGAATGACACAACAGTGCATTGGATATTGGGATTTGTTGATATTGTTGTTATATTCTGTTTTCAAAACTAATTGTTCATCTTATCAAGTGTTACAATATGTTTTATTTTCTATTTTGGTAGAATTCCTGTAGAGAAATTTGAAACGCCGCGCAATTTCTTTCATCGTGTCGGCACCGAAATCACACAATTGCGATTGAAATACAAAAATCTCAGAGGTCCTACACCGGAACCGCTCTCAAATTATCTAGACGTATGTAGAAAAAAAACAACATCGAAAAATCATTTAAATTCGTTTATCATTTTTCTTTTTATTTTTATACAAGTTGTTCACATTAATTTTTTTTTTTTCGTTTTGAATTTTAAAATCAGGCTCAATATTATGGTGAAATCTCGATTGGTACTCCACCGCAAAAATTCAAAGTTGTCTTTGATACGGGCTCATCAAATCTATGGGTTCCATCGAAGAATTGTAAATTTACCAACATTGCATGTTTGACACACAATAAATACAATGCAAAATCCTCATCAACCTACAAAGCAAATGGAACACAATTTTCTATTCAATATGGATCGGGTAGCCTTTCCGGTTATCTATCAACGGATGTTCTTGACGTAAGCGATAAATGAATCCGCAATATAACCATATCAAATTGAAAGAAGAAGAAGAAAAAAAATATACATAATTCCAATTTTTCATAATTTACAGATTGGCGGTTTGAAAGTGAAAGATCAAACATTTGCTGAGGCAATCAATGAACCCGGTTTGGTATTTGTTGCGGCTAAATTTGATGGCATTCTTGGTTTGGGATATGGTTCGATTTCCGTTGATCGTGTTGTGCCACCATTCTACAATTTGTACAGTCAGGGTTTAATCAAAGATCCAGTGTTCTCATTCTATTTAAGTAAGCCATAAATGAAGCCGCATCATTGGCTAATCAATAATATTATCATATCAATTTCGATAAAAAAAACCAAACATTTCGTTATTTCTTTTCGATAGATCGTGATCCATCGGGTAAAGAAGGTGGTGAAATTATTTTCGGTGGATCAGATCCAGCACATTACAAAGGAGATTTCACATATGTACCAGTCAATCGTAAAGCATACTGGCAATTCCAAATGGATTCGGTTACTGTTGGCGATAAGAAATTCTGTGATGGTGGTTGTCAAGCAATTGCTGATACTGGCACCAGTTTGATTGCTGGCCCAGTTGAAGAAATTACCAATATTAATCGCGCTATCGGTGGAACACCAATTGTTAATGGACAATATATTGTCGGTTGTGACGCAATACCAAATTTACCAACCATTGGCTTTGTTTTGGGTGGCAAACGTTTCGAATTGAAGGGAATTGATTATGTATTGCGTATCAATCAAATGGGAAAAACAATTTGTTTGTCTGGTTTCATGGGAATTGATATACCACCACCAAACGGTCCACTTTGGATTTTGGGAGATGTATTCATTGGACGTTATTACACTGAATTCGATATGGGCAATGATCGTGTTGGATTTGCCGATGCCGCTTAAGATCGGCTGAGCGTTCATAATACATTCAGAAAATTACCAAAAGCAAGTCTCGTCACATTTAATCAATTTTTTATGCAACCAATAACATTTTAATTAATCCCAGAAGCAAAATCACATACAGAAATACTTGGAGTCAAATATAAAGCAAGAACTTATTTTTTTTTTTCAGAATAATATCGAATGAGATTGAGATAATAAATACATAACACCACAATTGTATAGAACAAATGATGTCTTTTTAAATGAACAATAATTGCGAATAAACAAAAATAATTTAGAGGCTACAGTAAAAAACATACGGTTAATTCAATAATTTTTGAACATAACAATTTTTGCATGATGTTCTCAACTCAATGGAAAAACATAAATTTTGTTTCTTTGGTCTTGAATAAATAAAGAGAAAGAGTCTGAACTGAGTTTTTCACTCTGGCCCAACAAAAAAAAAACCGATGCATGCTTACTTTTATTTGCGAAATCGTCATTTTCGCGACTTCATTTGGGAAAATGTACACGCTTGTGAATGAGAGATGGTCTTTTGTGTACAAAGTGAAAACCTTCACACAGTCACACACCAATGCTACATGGAAAATGAATTTCGAAAATTTATTGAAAAGCATGTGCAGCAGTAAAATTATAGTAGCAAGAAATCAGCGAACACACGAAACGAGCATTTGAATTCAAAGCCAAAAATTATTTGGCACCATATACCAAATGGCAATGAATACACGCTCTGAACGTTTTTGCGTTGTGTATTATATGCGAAGCAACAATATAACAGACTGACAAAATCATTTATACGGATCTCGGGATGCTTGCGTTGAAACACATCGAGTATGGAGGAAATGTTGGTATTTAAGGGACACAAAAAAAAACAGTTGCATAAAAGACAAAAGACAGACAAAAACGAGCATGAAAGAGACATACATGTAGATATATATAGAGAGAGAGACCGAAAAACAAATGAAAAGAGTAGAATACATTGTTTGAAAGTATTTTAGCTGTTATTATTCAATGGATTCGGTTCTTTTCTTATGCAATTTCTAATTGTGTTTCATTTTTTTTTCTTGTACACCTAAATCCATTCTCATGTTTTTATGTCACTTTTTCTGGTAAAATTTCATTAATATCTCTTGTGTATTTGTTTACTTTATCTAATCAATTGGACTAAATTTTACTAGCTTGAAATTCAGAAAATAAATTTATTATCATTATTGTTGTTGTTTTGGTTTTATTCATCAATTTTGCATGAATTTATGAATTTGTTTCATTTTTTTCATTGTTAAAATTTGTTTGTCAGTAGTTGTTGTTGTTCTTACTTCACCTTTTTTTATAAATACGCCTATGCGAGTAGTAAATAGTGTTTTTCTTCCGTTAAATTTCTTTTCATTTTAAAAATAATGCTGTGATCAATAAAAACAATAATCGTTAAAATGCAATCATTATTTTGTATATTTATATTGTGTCTTCTTCTTCTCCTTTTTTTATTTTTTTTATACAGTTTGGCAGTGATAAAATTCTCTTTTCTGCATTTTCCGCTTTCGTATTGTGTTTTACTCTGAAGACCGAATGAATAAAACTGAAAAAGTAACAAAGAGTTGGTGATTGCATTGGAAAGTTAAAAAAAAAATTCACACAATTAGTATATGGACAGGGTTTTACCGAAATGTGTATGTTGGATACTCAGATTAATAGGTCGACGGATCCATTTTAGTCGATGCACAGCGGAAAATAAGCAAAAAGAGAATCATCTCTGATTTTGGTAAAGGTACAATTGCATAAAATATTTGATAAGTTTTTGTTTGTTTTCTATTTTTGTTGTTTGCTGATGTTATTCAAACGTTTAAGGTTTTAACATAACATTTAATTATGTTCGTTAACTTCTTTGCCATGAAATATCACTAAAAAATATCGATAAAATCTATTTTTAAATATAGAAAAAAAGGAATTTCAAATAATATCAGCGAAAATTCTTAATTTTTCATTTTTTTTTTTTTTCATTTTAAATGTAATAATTGTAATAATCATATGTTCATAATGCTTTCCATTTTTAGTCGAGAGTGTTAGAATTAATTTGTTGTCATTGTTTTTTTCCTTTCATTTTTTTTGCTGTTGTAAGCTAAAATTGGATTTTTCCTATTCGTTTTATTTTGCTAATTTTGTTTGTGTTTGATTTGTTTGTTCAATTTCAATATTGGATTTATAGCTTTCGTTCTCGCTCCAATTTTCGCATTAAAGTCATTCTTTTCATATGCACCATTCATACACCAATATTACGTCCGAGCGTAATTTACATTATTTAATTAATGATAAATTTTAATTTATTTTAGCCTCATTTTTTTAGATATCATATATATGTAAAATTCATAATGCAATCTAGATGGCCGATTAAAAGTTTAAATCTTAATTTTTTTTTTGTTCAATTTGTTTAAGTTCAATTATCAATTCATTTAAACTTTTCCAAATGCCCAAATATGTTTTTTTTTTCAATGTTTCTCAAAATGTTAAATTATGAAAAAAGAAATGGATTTAACGACGATGACGCTAAATGAAACTTGATCCGCGAGAAAAAAGTGAGAAAATTGTTAACGTAGCTCATTTAGTTCATAAAATTCAGATGATAGAGTTTGTTGTTTAAATGTCTAAGGTTGATCAAACATGTAAACACATCAGCGTATTGTGGATTTCATTTGATTTCCGATGCAATTTAATTGTATTTTATCGATTGGCAAACACCAGTCACTGGTGTATGCTATGCGTGTGTGTGTTTGTGTGCAATTTATAATTCCTAATAAAAGTTCAACCTCAAAGTGTATGCTCCAATTTCATTCTATCTCATCAAAATAGTAGAACATTTTAGCGGCATTAATATTGTTGTTTTCACTTGGTTATTGGTTAGTTGTTCATTTTGTCTTTCTAAAAATGTGTTGCCTTGTATTTGGTTTTGTTCAATCAATTTTATTTCATTTTTACAAGTCTATGAGTGGAAAGAAAGTCTTATTTTTATTATTGACTACCATGTCGGGTGATAATCAAAGATCCGTATCGAACATTTGCAGTGATTTAGTTATTGTGTCGTCCTTTAAGCATGTTTCTAAAAATTCTTCTATTGTTATGACCCCATCTTGATTTAAGTCAAATTTTCGAAATACTTTTTCGACTTGTTCACGAGCCTTTCGATCATCGTCAGTTTGATTTGGTCGACGGCCCATCAGTTCATGCACTGATTGGACTATTTCGCTAAGCTCACTTCGACTTATGCAACCGTCACCATTCAAATCGTACAATTTAAATGTCCATCGAAGTCGTTCATAAACTGAACCGCGCAATAGCGTTGATAATGTTACCAATAAATCCTATCATCAGTTTTTTTTGTTCATCATTTAGAGGGAAAAATAAAAAAGAAAATGAAAACAGAAAGTATTTAGAAAAATGTATTACAATATCTCAATAACAACATTTTGTGGCTGATGTTTTTACATTTTATGTATCAGCCGTACTTTTTCTACCTCCTAGGTGTACATTCAACCGCTGTATGAATTGCATTTAAGCATAGTTTTGAAAAGAAAATATGCATGTAAACATAAAGTGGTACACTCCGGCTATTTAAATGCAATTCATATGCGGATTGCCAGTGTTTTTTTTTATGAAGTTGTATGGATTGAAAAATATTTACCCGGAAACTGATCGCACCAGTGCAGTTAACGTCAAACGCTTTGAACACATAATGTGCATAAATACTAGAATCTTTAACGGATGAGAGGAGAAAAAAAAATAAACAACAAAAACAGAGAGACATTTCAATGAGTGTATAAATGCATGTGAATGTGTGATAGAACGGATAATAAAGTTGGTTGGAAAAACAAAAGGCTAAAATTGTCGTACGTGTTCTTCATAGAATTGTTCACTTGACGTTTGTTATGACGTCGTTGACAGGCCATTCTGTTTCAAACTATTGGCGCTGCATTGAGTGTTACGCAATTATGAATAATTAACCAGAGTGGCAGCTCGTGTGAATGAAGAAAATACTTTTGGTATGTAAACAGTGTGGCCTTACAAAGCGATTCCACTTCAAAATGTCTATGGCTATGTGTGTCGTCCTCTTCACATTGCCGCCACTCTTCAAGATCTGATGCAGATATATTCAAATTTTTCTTACAATATCGTTAAATGGTTAGGTGATGAATTCCAAAATGGAACACACTTGAATATGGAATGGTACTTGTTAATTAACCCCCTTTAAAAAAGCTTTACCGAATGAACGAACGAACGAATTTAAAATTCGAGAAAAGGATAAAACAAATAGAGGAGTGAGAGAAGAACATACCAGTTGCAAATTATAAACCAAACACAATGACAAACGAAAATTCCCATGCGAAAATGCCAATGTGCAATCTGTGTTCATCGTTTTCGACATGAACATACTCACATACAGATAGAATGCACCACAACCATTCAAGTACACAATAAATGAGTGTGCCTTTATGTTGTGACAATTCTAATGGGATTGCAACTGTTTTTGAATATGCCAACCATCAAAGTAATCACGTTTCTCTTTTAGCCGGCTACATTACAAATTGCACAATAGGAATTTTCTCAAGGAATTTTCCAAATAAAAACAAAGAAAGAAATCGAGAAAGAGACTTATGTAAAATTGAAAAAAAAAAAACGGTTTTTCGAATATTATACTTACTGCCATGAGGGAAGAACTTTGCATAGATATCTTTAAAACACTCTTCATGAACAACACCTTCAGGGCATTCCTGTGAATAGCAACATAGAAAGAGAAAGACAAAAAACCGTGAATTGCATTTTTTTTTTTTGCAAATATAAACTAAAATTGCATTGCCTCTCGCACAAAGGTGGAGGGCAAGCGACAAAGATGTCACAATTTAAAACATAATAAGGCTACTGAGAAAATAAGAAAAAGTATATAAAAGACCATAAGCCAAATTGAATGGTATGAAATTCACTAGAAAAATGAAGGGAAAAGACGCATTGTCTACTTATCTCCCAACGGGAATAACGAAGTGAAACTATATGAGGAAAAAAAGATACACTACAAAGAAACTGTTTTCCAAACTAAATGTCTATTGATTTTGAATTCAGTTTGAATATTATGAACATACTGTTTTGAATCCACGATACATCACTCGAATTTCTTGTCGCGTGAATTTTGTTTGGCGACAAAGGTCCTCCAAAGCGACTGGTATTGGCTTGGGTACGCGAGTTGTTTCTAACTCATAAACTACTTCTTCAACTGGACTTTCTGGTGGCGTTGCCATGTCGTGTGTGTTTTTATTGTGTGTATGTTGTGTGTGTGTTTGTGTTATTTATTCAATTTTCAACTTTTTTTTACAGTTACTATTCTTATTATTGTTATCCCGGTTTGAATAAGTTCTGTTAATCTTTCGTTATTTTATTGTATTCGCATTTGTTAATTCGGTTTAATTCCTTGTTTTATTATTTGGTTTTTATTAAATTTAAGTCGTTTTGCTTTTTTCTTTAAATTGATTTAACCTAAGATACTTTTTTGCATAGTTGTTATTGTTTAATAAGTTTTTTGTTGCTTTTTCTTTAAATATCTGTATTGATCTTTTGAATACTTGTTAAGTTGACGTAAACTTCGTAAATATACGATTTAAAATTACGTTTTAAAATTTAACTACAACTAAATATTTATAACTTGGAGGGGATGAAGTAATGTGAAAAATGAGTTTCACTAAATAAGAATCGATTCAATCAAATCACGTCTTTAACGAAAAAAAAAATGTGAACGAAAACAAACGAATGAACTAAAAACAATCACATCCACTGTTTTATTAATATGTATCAAATTTAAATTAGGTTTTCATTTTTAATTTAACTATTATTGTACAGTTTGGTTTTCGTTTTATTTTATTCTCGGCGATTTTCAATTAAGATGTTTCGGGTGGTCTTTTTTCATTAATTATATTATGTTTTGTTTAAATATTTTTTTTTTTAGTTTGAATGTTATTTTGAATGAAAAGAAAAACCCCGAAACGAAATAGCTTAAATTAACACAGTTCAACTCAGTACGATATATCCTTTGGTATCCTAGCTTCTTTATTATTAAAAAACACCCCCACACAACATAGACGCTAGTACATCTAGTTATTTATAAATAATTTAATAAAATTCGTGTACTTGCAGCTATTACACATTACAGCTAATCTATGGTGGATGGTAATAGTGGTTGTTTCTTGTTGCTGTTGTTGTTTAGATTTTATTATGATTTCTAAAAGCAATGAAAATGTTGTGTTGTTTTTGTTGAGTAATATTTTTTTTTTTGGTTTGGCTTTGGTTTCGTTTTTTTGGTATTTGTGTACGAAATGTATACTGTATTGATGAAATTTGGCAGGAATAGAAAAAATGGGAAGAGAGAAAAGAATATATGTAATCAACAAAATATTAATACAAAAATTGTACAATGTAGATCTTTTTCTAATAAATAAACACATGCAAAATAAACGAGTCTAGTTTAGTGAATAATTTGGAATTTGTTTTGAATTTTTAATTTTATGTCTCGATACGGCACTTTATAAAATGATATGCTTTGTACAACAACGTTGACAATGATAACGATAAGTGTAAAGGCGGAACGATTGAAATCTTACACGCATACAATAATTTATACCATGTTGGATATTAATATAAACGAACGAACGAACGAAACAAAAAAACACATCGAATTTCCCACGAATATTTGTTCATGGGACAAATAACAACTGTTACGCAAACGTATACACATCAGTGAAATGAATGAGAGCAGAGGCAACAGCAGCACCACATGAAGTATGTTAGAAAAAACAATAACAAAACAAAAACTGAATGAAACGTTTTATAACGGTGGAAAAATACACAAAAAGGCTGGCAGACAGACACACACACATACATGTACGCACACTCGCCTGATTCGTTTCAAAATAAATGAAAACCAATCGAATTACCAATATTAATTTATTGGTTGGCTCACATGCTGATTCAATGAAGCGTAATCACGATAATCACACGCATTAGATTAACGAAAAATGGCCCAATGACTATAGTTGATATTGCATATAATCGAACCGAAAGCACCGACAGTGTTGTATACAATCAAAACGATGTAAAAACGAAACGATTGAAGACGAAAGAAAAACGCATCGAAACGTTCACGAAACAGTCTCTTTCGATTCAGAAACGGTTTTCTTTCAGATTCACATTGACGCACAAAACGAAATCTCACTGTTTCAAAGAAAATTTTCGCAGCGAGACCCTTTATCTATTTATAATCATTCTCTCCCTTTTACTTCGATGCTTTTTTTTAAACTTTGATTTACCTTATAGGATATTATGCAGAAATGTGCAAAAGAAAAAAGGTGCTTCAAATAAGGATATTTGTCGTTAATATTAAACGAGCATGGAAAAACATGGATACTAAATCGGTTTTAATATTAGCGATATCTTAGCATGTTTTCCATAATTTTTCATAATGTATACTTGTGACACGCACGGTATTCACACATTACATATTCATAAATGCACTGAAAATTACGAACGTAAATGAGATCATACCGAGACAGAATTCGTTCGGTGAAACGAGACGAGCCAAAAACACCGACGACGACGACAACGATGACAAATACCAAAAAGATAACGAAAACAAATTCCTTACAGAACGATAGCAAAATGGATTGATGGAACACGAGCGAATAAAAACCGTTAAAATAATTTGCAAATACACAAATAAAATATGCCCATGATCATCATATCACATCACATCACATCACTGAGAAATACACGAGTATCAAAATGTATGTTCCGTGGGGTTTCGTGTTTCGGTTTGGTCTCGTGCAAAAGACCAAATGTTTTGTGCACCATGCAGGATTTTATCGTGTTCGCAAATCACTACCGAGGCACATCCACGTACGTTGCCGTTTCTATTTTTTTAGGCGTGTATTTGTGTAAACATATATATATTTTTGATACACAGCACATCGTTGCTGATTCGATTCTATTGATTACGCGTGTCTGTATCTGTAAGCTTTTCCATTTCGGCTAAGGGCTTTTCTTCCCGCACATTGCAATACCATATTATATATCACTGACGTAGATTGAATCCAGTTAAAGTTATGTTTATGTTTGTATGACTGTTTAACTTTCTTCACTGCTTCTCATATCGAATCATGCGCAAAAATACTAAACACACCGTGATAAGCTTTACATCAGTATCGCGCGCTTTCAGACTCCATATTTCGCACATTTACTCATACATATACATCATACAATATATTCATTTCTATATATGAATTTTATGGTGAAATTTTGTGCATGCACGCACGCATACACATTGGCACAATCTCACACACAGTACATCGTTCGTCACAAGCAAGACAACTAGCAAAAAAAAAAAATTATGAACGATTTGGGTGTTCGGTGAGTCTTCAGGTTTTCAGGTCTTCATCTTTTACCGTTTTGCATTTAATTCGTATTTGATATAGGTTTCATGGTATGCGGGATGGGAATGACACACGCAAATGATCCTAGACACATTATGTCAGCACAAAAGAAGCATTGAGTTATAATACTTTGACATAAATGTATGCATATAAAATATAGAATATATACACATACACCTACATTCATACATACATATATGTATTAGAGTGGTTCGATTTTGACATTTTTTCAAGCATCAAAAATCGTACCCCTATAACCTCTGTAGGAAGGTCATAGAAACATGACTATAACATCGAATTCGAAAAAAAAAAAGATTTTTGGTGATGCGCGGCTCCAGGCGGTTTCTTAAAAAAAATCAAATTTTTATGAATTTTGATGAATTTTGAGCACTTTGAAAATTCAACAAAAAATCCCCGGGGGTTTTTTGGCACGAGAAAACCGATTCTGGCCTTAATTTTGTAATACAATTAATATTCGACACTTTTTTGATAAAAATATATACTTTTTTCATAAAAATATTCTTGAAATACATAAAATTGACGGTATTGAATACAACACGTATAAAGGGGTTGTTATGACATTTACAGGTACCTTGTTTTTGAAAGATTTTTTTTTGCAGCAATCAAATCACAGTGAAAACTTGTGAATCTTATTTTCTCACCAAAATACATAATCTGGCCAACTTTGAGGAAATTTCATTCATTACAACATCAAACATGCGTGGTACCATACAAAAATCCAATTTTTTGTGATGATTTCATGAAAAAAGTGTCGAATATTAATTGTATTACAAAATTAAGGCCAGAATCGGTTTTCTCGTGCCAAAAACATCCCGGGGGACCATTTTTTGTTGAATTTTCAAAGTGCTCAAAATTCATCAAAATTCATAAAAATTTGATTTTTTTAAGAAACCGCCTGGAGCCGCGCATCACCAAAAATCATTTTTTTTCGAAATCGATGTTATAGTCATGTTTCTATGACCTTCCTACAGAGGTTATAGGGGTACGATTTTTGATGCTTGAAAAAATGTCAAAATCAAACCACTCTAATATGTATATATGGGAAAATGATGAGAATTCGGGCGATAGAGGAAAATTATTATAACCATGACTAAAAATATTATCGGTACATAACGGCTGAAAGTTTCACATCATACTGAAATGCAAAACAGCCAATGAACAAATCAAAAGCATACTGCTTCAATACAGGAACAACAGGAAAATAGAGAAGAAAAAAATAGCGAATGGTAGAGAGAAACAAAAAATTAATTTGAACAACTTTGTGACATTATCGCTCAGGAAAGCGAATAACATGACGTACGCGAAAAACATTGGGAATGCGAATTGAGCAAGAGTGAAATGCAAATAGTGCCATCACGGACGATGAATATGTGTACACAACGGCTTTATTCAATTTCATTGCATTTTGCTCTTCTCACGTATACCATCCTCGTGCGCTGTTCGTCTGATATATGTTTTTTCATTGTTTTCATTTTTATTTTTCATATTGTTTGTGAGTGGTGTGTGTGTGTGTGTGTGTGTGGGTTTTTTTATTCCTTATAATGTATGAGTTTCGTGCATTGCTCTACTCAATTGTTTTGATATGTCTTCCTTTCTTACAATTTTTACGATGCGTCCGTATGTGCATCGTGTATGCAAAACAATTGTTATCGCTTCAACTGCACGATACATGTGTGGCAATACGATTATATTCCATGATCTATACAAACCGAATGAGACTAGGTGAGAGAAGAAATGTAAGGCAGCTGCAAACATTAACCGAGTTTTTTTTATATCTATATATTCACTATTCTTCGCTATTGCTACAATTTTTATATGTGAAAATGCATGCATGTGAAGTTATATTTTCTTTTTTAATAAATGAAAGGCACTATCATTTTCCTATATCGGTGAAATATCAATGTTAACCATTTAATCGCTATAAATGGAATGTGCGTTTCATTTGTGATTGTTACCTTTGTGTATGTTGGTGTTGATGGTTCGGAGGTAATTGTTGGTAAGAAAATCGAATCGACGTTCGGTTGATAATTTTCGTTAATTTGTTGTTGTTATTATTGCTGTTGTTTGCCGTTGCAAATGTTGAATTTTCTCAAGTAGTGGGTGCTCGTCGACACTCTATCTATTTTGTCGTTTCTCTCCGCTTTCTCACTATTTGGGCAACTCAAACAACGATATCGCGTTTCACTTTTCCTTTTTCGTTCTTTCGCTCTCGTTTATTATTCGTTTTGCCTGGATTCGTTTTATTTTTCATTCGCCATTGCTATCTCAGTTTGGTCGTTTCTTCGTTTCGTTTCGTTGTAACTTTTTTGTTGTTGTAGTAAAGTGGATTCTGCAAATGTTACAGATTGAGATACTGACTGATTGAGCTATTGAGCGTGCTGTATGTTCCAATGCAGGGTACGTGTGTGTGTGTGTATATATATATATTCACGGTTTGTTGCTTTAATTTGCCTGGCTATTGTACCGCTTGTCGCGGCGAGTGCTTATTCGCTGGTGTGTATGCTCAACTCCAACGACTAATTAGTGCGAAACGTTTGAAGACCATACATAATTGTGTCCTCGGAACATGCTATCAGCACATGTTTTATGTTTAAAAATAATATTTGTTATTCCTCTGTATGTGTGTGTCATAGATATGCTACTATTTTATAAGTAGACGGCTGTCGGAATGTACAATGTGTGCTTTTTTATGATGTATATTTGATTTATTGTGCATAGTTGTTAGAGTTTTGCTGTTTTTTTCGATTTTATTTCACCTTTTTGTGTGCATATTCACATATACCAAATCTAGATAGATTGTCCGTTATGTTTCAATTCAAGCGATTGCATTTGAAACGACAGAGAAAATAAAAATCACATACTTAAAACATGACTGCAACTTTTGAGAGGCAACGACTCTAAAGACTCAACTAGGAGCATAATAGTGACGAGAGAAGCACACACTTTCAAACTAACATTTTACTCGAACGAAAGAACAAAAAAATTGAACGAAGAAGGAACAAGAACCAGAGGCATACATTCAATTCGGATTGGCTTTCGTTATGAGTGAATTCGTGTGCAACGCTTTTTTTCCTGCCTTTGTTGGCTGTGGTTGTTGTTGTTGCTGTTATTTCCGTTTTCGTTTCACTTTGGTATAACTTTAAATTTACATATTGTTAGCATTTCAAAATGACTTGTGTTAATGCATTGCATTTTCGTTGCCATATAATTTTTTTGACCATTTCAATTTAGCACAATTTAATTTTTATTTATTACGACTTTTTGTGCTTGTTGATTGTTGATATAATTTCCATAAGTAATTTATTAGCTTGATACCTTCGTTTTTCTTTGCTCGCTTATTTTTCTTCAATTTTTTCTTTTCCTTTCTCTAGTTCCTTTCACTTTTCATCGTAATTCGATGTTTCTTATCATCATCTTCTTCTTTTTTTTTTATTATCGTGTATTATTATGATTTAACACTTAATTCACACTGCTTGTAATACGGATTGATTTTTGGCATTTCTTTTTAGAACTTATTTATGATTTGAACAATATTGCTACAATGCTATTAAAACCAAAATTTATTGTACTGTTTAAGATGATGTGTGTTAGTTTGAACGGGGTATGCGTATATGACTTTTTTTTCTTGCTTTCTCTTTGCAAATGTGCTTTGCCACACTTTCTATCTATCTCTCTGTGTGTGTGCGTGTGTGTGTCTCTTGACACTCGGTGATTGGGGACCAAATTCACAATCCGAACTAAGATAATTTAAACGTGATTTGAAGTGTCTTAAAAACGGATATTTCATCGAATTCGTTATGGTTTTCTTTATACTGATTTAAAGTCTACCCTATAGAAAATTCACTTTTATTTTTAAAAACTTCACACACTTTTTCCAACAATTTCGTTCATTTTGTATATAATCTTATTTTAAAAAAAAAAACTCGCACAGGCTATCCAAACCCCGAAAATGAAACATGCACAACGATTTTTTTTTCTCTCTTCTCTTTGTTGGATTGCTTTCTATTATCGCCGCTACCACCGCCGCATACAATGTAAGAGAATATCTTACCCGGACTGTGAGCGAAATATTTTTCTGCTTGCGAAGAAAAGGCAAAACCACCAAGAATAAGCAGCAATTATGTGAAAAAGCGAGACATGAGCCAAATGGATGGGAATACATAATGATTGTATATGTGTATATAAGCGCAAGAAGGCACATGCATTTACCAAAAGCATTTATACCAGCGAGATGAGGGTGTTTATTTAAATAAGCGACAGGGTTTAAAAAAAATACCAATCTCATTTGAAATTTCGGTAAAAATAAAATTGGTCGATCCGACATAGAAAAAAAAGGTAACACAACATAAAAGTAATCAATTTCGAAATTGATTTAAAAAAAAGAAAATTCTTTATCACAAATGCTGTATATGATTTAAATGGAAAATATAACTTTCACATCACCCTGTATGTTTGACATATTTTCTTGCTTGGACTTTTTGCGCGCGCATTTGTTTCAAGTTATTTTGTTCGAACACACACGCACACCAACACAATTGCACAATTCCAAAATGCTACACACACGCACATCCAGCAGCAGTACACGCTCCGTATGTAAATAAATCTGTGGAAAATAGAAGGAGGGAGTAAAAATGTTACATTCGGTCGGTTTGTTGTTTTTGTTGCTGTTCTTGCTGTTTAGAAACGAGAAAAAGCTGGCTTTTGGATATCAAGCCGATTTACGTATATATTTGCTTCGTGTGATACGTATTTGCTGTGGTTTGAATCGGTGAAGCTTTTTCTCTCTCTCTTTCTACATTTGAAGAAGGAGTCAAAGAAGCAAAATGACAAGAAAAAAATCATCTTAGCCACATAGCCCATTATTTTGACCGAAACAAACGGTACGAAACATTTGGCATTGTTAAATTATGGAATTTAAACGGAAATAAAAGATAACAACCCCAGTCATCCGTATATATCGGGAACTAACACCGTTTTTGGCACGGGTCCATGTTTGCAAGAGTGACTTGAGAATTGTCATCAATTTGGCGCTTACTGCATTTTATTTTCTCTTTATATTTATGTATGTCATTTGAATGACGTTGAACAGCTGATTGTCTCCATAAGAATGTGCGAAGTGCTGCATGTGAAGCAAATAACCCGAACACACATTTTTACATCTTCTTTACAGGCAACACAGAAATTTTTTTATTTGCTCACATCGAAAAATGGATTGCACTTTTCTTCAATCCGAACTTAATCGCTTCTTTTTTTTGCAAATTCAAGAGAAATTGAATTCATTGCCGTTCTTCAATTTTTTTACGATTATTATTTCCTTTTTTTATTTCATCGATAATGTGCAGATGTTTCTACCACACAAAAGTTAAAAAGGCAAAAAAGCACAAAAAAAACAATGAAAATGTAGTAGTAGAAGAAGACGATGAAGTTTTAATATGATCAAAAAATGGCAAAGAAGGTGACAGCGGGTAGAGAAGATAGAGAGAAAGAGAGATTTAGCAAGAAAAAAAACAGCAATTGCAACCTTTTATTACGACATTAGAGTAAATTTATTGCGACATTTATACTTATACAATTAGCATAAATTCCATTTTGGTTTTCCACATTATTGGTTTTTACCATCGTTTTTAAAAAGTAGTTTTCTGGTAAGTAACTGAACGATTTACGAGTTTCGGAAGAGATTGTTGTGTTGATTTTCTGAACGTGACGCGCGTGGACTTGATTCTGGTTTTCATTTTGTCTATTCGTTTTCATGAATTCAATGAAATGAATGTGTGAAGTGAAAACAATAACCGTTACATATATGGTTTTTTGTTGATCTGTTGTTTTTCGATATACGTAATTACGTAATAAAAAGATAAGCTTTCCCACTTTTCAGTACTTGTGAAAAGCACCTTACGATTAAGCAAAGCTCTCTTCGAGCTACCAAAAAGCTTGTAAGAATCATCCACTTCTTTGAGACAAAGAATCTACCAATCCAAGCAGTCCGTTTGAATTTGAGCTGCTGTTGCTATTGTTGTTGATGTTGTAGTTGTAGCGGAAACCGCTTGGGCTCGATGAAAGTCATAAAATCAAGGTATAAATTGAATTGTGTGATTCGGTCGAAATAAAGCATTTTTCATGGAACCATTATCATTAATATGTAAGACAAAAAGGGTTTTATAGGCACTTCAAGAAAATTGTATATGAATCTAATAAAACGCTTCAAGATATGACCTTCAGATAAATGTCGCATACCATTTTACATGCAATCATATCAAAGTTATAAACCACAAACTGGGATTTCGGTAAAATGTGTGAATAATTTAGATTCTTTCTTCGAACAATGCATTCTGCCTCGGCTTCACATTAACAACTTAAGAGATTTAACATTTAGCTGGGTTCGCCGTGTACAATTTTTTTTTTGTTGTGTCTTGCCAATGTATCATATCGGCGCTCTGTTGTCTTGCCAGCAAAAACCTAATAAGCATCATCGCTTAAATGCTCATAAAATACATAAGAGGCTAAATGTGGAACGAATTGTCGACGACAATGACGACGACAACGACAACATCAAATAAATGAACGAATGGCAATACGAACAATAACAATGTCACGACCAAGCAAAATAAAGAATGGGGCAACGGGCTTGGCAATCTATTTGACTCATTGCGCATAATGTATATGCTTGTGATTTAATTATTGTTATTAGCGAGATATTCTTTTTCCATTGCCACTATTTCTAGCACTAGCAAAACCGTCACGTGTTCTAAATGGCTATTCATCGCATTTTACTTCACTACGCTCATAATTTGCAGCGCACCAGAAAAATACAAACTAAATATTTATGATTCGTTATTCTCGTTGACATTTTTCGTTTTTATACGCTATGAGTGTATGTGTGTCTGTAAGTGCGCGCGGAAGTTGTGGAAGTTTTTTTTTTTCATTTTATTCTCCGTTTTGTCGAAATAAACAAAAAAAGGCGCATTTCGTTTGAAGGCTGCAATGTGGGTGTATTTACATTTGATTGATTACTCATAATTGGTAGAAAAAAACATTACAATTTATGCGCCCATATATTTTTGCAACATGTTCCGTTTATTTTGGACATTTATTCTATGCTTTTTTTGTTGCGAAAAAGGGAGCAATTAAACCTATCGTGGCATTGAATAGATAATATTTGGACTATAGAGAGATACATTCAACATGAAAAATAGAAGAATTCACCAACCACATCCATCAATGTGATTAGAATCTATTCATTTCAACATTTATTCAAAACCTCATTTGCTTAATTAGGATGTATTATGATATGAGATTCAATGATTGCTAAAGCATCAAACAGTTGCATAAAAAAAACATACAGAGAAAACAAATTTGTCGGAAAATATTCAATGAATGTGGTATTGTCGTTTTTTATGCAGAAAAATGTCTATCTTCAAATATCACATTGCCATTGATTTTCGCAGAGCACAATATATGTGAGGAGCATTCTGAGAAGCACTATGTAAGGAGTAACATTTACTCCGGATCTTCAAACCACCACTCCTCATATTGCTCTTAGAAACAATTATGGGTCATTCCAAAAACTCTTTCGATTAACTGGGGGGTTTTGACGTAAAAAATATTCCAAACGTTTGTGCCGAAATGCTTAACCCCTCCCCCGGCAATCGATTTTCATCACAATGGAGAAAAAACCATTATGTTATGATCTACCCTCTGCAAAATTTTCCCATTCCTGTTTCTTTTATCATGCCCATGAATGTAATCAACCCATTACTACTCTGGAATTATTTAAGTGAATAAACAGGTCATTCAAAATCGATTTAGTTCATCGAAACGGTTATATCAGAACCAATAATTTACTACGTCAGTTTGTAAAAAACTATGTTCTATTTTTTATGTTGAAATCAGGATGCGCATATTTATAAATGATTTAAAACATAATCAATGTATGATAAAAATAAGCTTCATTATATTAACGGTGGCGGCATGTGATTTATGCTCGTTTCGAACAATAAATCGATAAAATCATTACCATTCGATTAATATCTTCTTGGAATTATTAAGTGGTAAGTTTTCTAAAATGTCGGTTCTAAATGTCGGTACGTGTTGACTCTTGATTTTCCTCCCAAATAGATTGAATGATAAATCGTTTCCGCTGCGTGCTCAAGCGAGAAATGTAAAAATATTCGATGTTTATTCATGGATTGGAAACGGTATCATATACAACACAAACCAGCCAAAAACAAATCACATATCGCTATAAGTGTGTAGCCAAAAATGATTTTGCCAAATGATTCGCTCGGAAGACTAAATATATATTGGAATCGGTAATAAATAATATGAGGAAAAGTTTAACGTGTTTGCCCATTGAATGCGAAACTGAAGAGAGATAAACTAACAGCTAAAACTCGCTTTCCTTCCATATCTCAATGTTATGGCTAATACATGGCCACAAAGCGTTTTATCGAACTTTTATTCGATCATTTCGAGTGACAGTCTGAAATGGTATCTTGTATTTTTGTGGGTTCACTCTCTCCCATTCTCGCTTTCTCGCTCTGTGATTCAGAGTGCTCGATGATATATAGAAAAAGTTTCCACATAGATACAGAGACACGCACACATACATCAATTGAACCAGAACAATGGATTCTTTGACGTTACTCTTTTGATAACAAACAAAAAAATCATAAGACATGGCAAGACATTGAAGTCATCTATTTTTGTTCGGTTCACAATTAAGGCTTCCATCAGTAGCTTTTGTGAAATGGTTTCCTTCCGATGCCATTTCAATTAGAATTTCGATGTACTTCAAACGGATCGATTTTTTTTTCAGTTTTGTAATTTTATCAACAAACGACTATGAAATCCAAAAACCGTTTTCTCCTCGGACTATATATTGATATAGTGACTCTTCGACTACTATTTAACTCACATTTTACTGCGACTTATTTCGAATGGTTCGCATGCTCATAATTCATTCGATTCCAATAAAATATGTCTTCTGCTTTTGATTTGACACTTTGGTGAGTGCAAATGGAAAGTTTTGTTCATAAGAAAGTGATAGAAAAAGGGAGAGAGTTGCTGGTTTTTTTTTTCGCAACATTTGTTAAACTGTAAGGTGTCATAGCATAGACAAGGGCTTTTGTCGATTTTAACGTTATCGTGTCAAAGTTTTAGCATGATAATGCTCAAAATTGCCAACAAATAAATTTCGATACAGGTTTTCATGTTTGCCGCAAATAGTTTCCGAAATGGGTGTTTTTAATGTTGCGGTTATTCGTCATGTATATAGAAATACAAATACTCATAACGACAAAGTTTAGTTTTAACGACAAAAACATCGAAATTTAATCGTTTGTTGGTTGAGTTTTATTTCATTTGATTTATTCAGTGCGTTTATTTGATTTGGATCGGAATAAAATCGTTTCATGGCAATGATATCAATTAATCGATAACATTTCGAATAACGCGTTTGCAATGATTATATTTGAATTAAATTTTCATATGAATAGAAATTGAATGTAATTCATATTGATATCATATGATTGTGTACGTGCACAGCGAACATAACACACTCACTCCCCCCCATTCTTCCTCTCATCGTCGCTCTTCTTTCCGGGAACGCGCACACAATGGCCATACTTCCGAAACGGAATGTGTGCACTGGTTGCAATAATTATTTGTGTACAAAATCGGTTTGCATCCGAGAATTGCAGTGCAGCAAGCAATCATCATTTACATTGGCATTCCTTCACACCCATGAATTTCCGTTGCCACTATGTTGTGCACGAATATATTCAACTCAATGCAATATAAATGTAAATTTGCTACAAAAACGGACATCATGTTGCACTTATTGGCTTTCAGTGTTTGAAACTAAATTTTGCGTTAACAATTCTGAACTTCGGCACGTACGGAACGAGACTGTCTTAATGAAAATATTATTATGCTTTGACACGCATGCACTTCTGTACTTTCACATTGAAGTCGCCCCAAATACTGTTCTGCGATCGATGTTGTGCTTAATTTGTGTATGGCCCCATAGCAGAAGCAACTACCTGTGGCCAATCAAACTAAAAATTGTTCATGAACACACCAGATTCCGTTCAATGCAAATTTGCTTTTTTTTGTCCCCGAAACTCACATTCGCATCAAACTTTATCGTACGAATTTGACTTTGCGAAAACGATAAAATTTAATAAAGACGACATTTTAGCATTTTTCACATGTAATTTACTATCGAAGACGATGCATCCGAGGACGACGACGCGAACATTTATTTAGATAAGTCGTTAGTGTTCCAGCTTTTATAAGAGCTTGCAATACTTTTTTTTTTGCTTTATAATATATGCAAACACACACACACCTACAATTCCTCCTATCTCTCTCTCTCTCTCTCTCTCTCTCTCTCTCTCTCTCTCTCCCCCAATGCCTCTGCATGTTGCATAATCTGCAAGTATGAATAGTACACATGTAAATGGTTAGAATTCATTTTGATATTTTGGTAATTCGAGCCGAGCTTCATTTTGAATAAAACTTTTTTCTCAACTTTTTTGTTGAGATGCATAAGTTTACTTTTTTCATCGTATGTGCTGCGGGGCATATAATTTTTTTAGATAGCTAATAATTCTTCAACATTTCATCGGTGTGTCCAATATGTATTCGCACACACGATGCACTAGCAAACTTTCAAATGCGATTTTATTTGCATGCTAATTGTGGGCCAATTGAAACTAAATTATTATTTTCAACTGCATAATGATTTTATTTGTTTTTGTCATCGTTCTCGATTCCATGTACATTAAATATGTATGCTCAACGTTTTTGTCTCCTGACGTCAGCATTTTGAATTTTTCTGTATTCGCATTTACGAGCATAGGTCAACCAGCTGCACTGTATTCAATGAAATTTTATTACATTGCGATGGATTTTATTGCTATTTTGCATTGAAAAGCGTTTTCTATTTGCATATATGGTAAAAGTTGGAAAATTGAAATTGAATTCAAAGCGTCGAAACTTGAAATGTGTTTTAGCATGTGTGTGTCCATAACATATGCAAAAAAGTCATTTGATCAATGTTATCTCTAAATAATTGTGGAGCTTATCTTTTATTCACTTTGATATTGGTTTTCCTTCTGGCTTTTTTTTATTCTTTTCTAGTTTTGTTGCTATTTCATCACAGACGATAAAACATGAAAGTTTTCACATAATTATTAAAATGAATGTCGATAATTTACTTCAATGTGGGGTCTCCTTTTCCATGTTTGAAAGATTTATATCTAGATTATGCAGCACATCTGATTCAATGGGTTCATTGATTTCAATAAATTGGCTGCCTTTAATACAAAATTGATTGCGTTCACTTTATCGAACTATAACTTCTTTTCTAAGTAAGCATTGAATAGTATAATTTTGTGCGAAAACGGTTTTTGTTTTTAGAGCACATCCTTCACGTGAAATATTCACTGAACAGAATAATAAACACCCGTTTGCCACAAAAGTACATTCATTCGTTACACAAATGCATTGCAATGCGAATAATTTGAAATTTAAATGAAATTATACGAAATTCAATGAAAAGTCAACGAAGCTCATGTTACTGGAACTTCCAGTCTGGAATATAAAGGAATAAGCCATACAGTTTTATATTGAAGGACTAAAATTGTTTGAATATCGTAGAGAGCTTCATTGTCTCAACGAAAAATATGGTTGAAATATCAAAATGTGGACCATGATTTCCAAATAATTGCAAATCTTCTAAAAAATTATGAAATAAAAAACAGGCGAATTTAAATAATTTGTTTGCCGTTCGGTCTGGCATCATCATCATTCAGCGTTTCATTTCAAAATTCAATTGTATTTTACAAGATTCTTGTTTTTTCGGTACACACGCAGCAGATTTTGTTTATTTTTCATTTTGAAATCGAGATTGCATATGATCAATTGCTGTATCGAAAAGAAATCAATTAAATCTAGATTTGGAAGTTACTTTGTTCGTGGCTTCATTATGCGCATTCAGAATCTGAATTTCACTTTGAGTATTCACACAATTTTATCATAAAATCGAAATAAAAATAATTTCTATTTGAAAATGTATACGCTGTGTGCATCACTTTTCTTATTGATAAATTTTGCCGTAAGTGTTGTAAATAAAATTGCCTGAGAAATGAATCGCCGTAATAATGATCGTATTTGTGTTTTTTAGATAAGTCATGAAGTGATTGAGCCGCTTTCATGCCGTGCATTGAGTCAACCATATGCACCTTTCTATGACCATTGTGAGAATTTTCTATATTTCAGTGAATTTGCTGGTTTCGTACACCGATACGATTTCAATGAAAAACGTTTATATACAGCGAGCACTGGAAATATATCGACCACATTTATTATTCCAGTGATAAATTGTAAACATCGATTCATAATTGGCAACGGACTTGATGTCATATTGATGGAATGGAATGGAAAAAGTTCAACAATCCGATTGATTCGGGCCGCATTTCGTGTACATAATGCACATAAATACTCGAAAACTGTTTGGAGTTTGGCTAGAATCTCGCCCACTTTTCAATTTTATGCTGGAACATTTTGTGAAACAATTTGCGGTGACACAGACAGTGAAAATGCAGCATTATTTCAATACATTAAACCAAATCATGTGACACGTCGAATCAAACATTTTAAACTTGCCGGTGATTTCGAATGGAATATCGAAGAGAGGCTGATGTATGTCATTAATTCTTGTTGCAGAACACTACTGGAGTTTCAATGGAACCCAGAAACTGGCGCTCTTTGTAAGTTAAATGAATGAGTAACAGTGAAATCAAGTTTTTTTTTTAAATAAATATTCAAATCAAGGTCATGGCCGTATCGTATACGAGTTTAAAAACAATGGAAATGCTGCAGTAATTCCATTGGGGTTGACAATTGATACCGAGGGATGTGTGTATGTTGGCATGTATAATGGTGGTGAAATAAAAAAAATAAATCCAAAGTAAAGTGTTCAAAAATGATCAAAAATCTATTGAAATCAACTACTCTTTTAATCGTTAAAATTAATACAATTTTTAGAACCGGTAAATGTGTAAAGACTTTTAAAATGCCAGCAACAGCTATTTCAGCACTATCATTCGGCGGTCCAAAGAACGATATTTTATTTGTGACATCACAGTCACATAAATTCAATATTACAAATGGAGGATTATGCGCTCGAGACGATCATGGTCCATCGGATGGTTTAATATTCATGGTCAAAGACGTCAATGCAAAAGGTGTTGAACGACGAAAAATGTACCTTGATTCTTGCTAACAGATGATCCAATCGATACAATGAATTTCAATATTCTGTTTTAAATAAAAATGATTGTAGAATTAAATTCGTTATTTGCTTGTTACTGTAAAACTTTTTTTTTTCGGAAAACGAACGATAGAAATGGCAGAGCTCTAAAAGATATGGAATAAGTCTAAAATATTGGTACTGAACAATTTTTGGAATGAAAATCCAAATTCAATTGATCGAATTTTTATATTTTGTAAATTTTTATAATATTTTATTTGGCCCAATCGTCACGTACTGTTATTAAATATTTTTCATTGCTGCAAACTCACCTTGTTGTTTACTATCTGACGAAGCGTTTGATAATAACAAGTTGGCAAGTGTGGAATGTGTATCATAACAAACTTTAGAGCAAAAAATGTTCAAACAAATATCAAGTGAAAAAAAATAATAATAATAAAAAAAAAACAAACGCTTAAGCGTGTGTGGAAAAGAAAATCAATGAAGCAACACATTTCTGAACGGTTGATTGAATGAAATGCGCAAATTCTATTAAACTAATTGGTTTGGGAATTATAAAATAATAATGTGTACATATTTTTTGTGTATATTGTCGATTGGCGATGTCAGCAGTCAATTGGTGGCTAGTCTATTCCCTAGATAATAACTACCGTCTCGAACGTCGCACAATTTTCTATGATAGAAATTCCATATAAATGAAACTATTTGACAGCAAATTATTTAATTATATAAAATTAAATAAAATTTGATACAATTATAAGGTTTTGTATGATTATCTTTCAGTGCCCAAGACAACATAGGCCGTACCCATTCGTATACGATAACCACTTGTTTGATATAAAATACGTTTGGTGATTCCGAGTTATTTGAATCACCGGATCGATACGGCGAACCCATTTGAAATTAAAATAAATGCCGCTCTATTTTCATATTTGAAAGTTGGTAATAATTCGAACGTTGTTATGGCCAAGTTTTCACCCAGTTTGAGCAATAAATTTTCATTTATAAATTTATAAATATTTTATTGAGTCTCAAAACTGGGCTGGTGATATCCAACCAAAAGAACTAAACGCGACAAATTTAAACCAGAACAAAAAAAATTGTCAATGCTCATTCGTTGAATATATTTACGTTTTCCCCTCATTTCTCAGTGGACATTGAAATGACCATTTTTCCTTGTTTCTGTTTCAAAAGTTATAATCCATATTGAAATTGAGAATCGAGTTTTGAATACTCAGTTGAAAAAATTGAAAATATCAGATTGAAGTCTAGTTAAAAAAAAAATCAAATTTAAAATGAATTGAATTTGATCCGCCATTGTATCTGGTGTTAACACGATACCTTTCTGCAAATTCACCAATTCAAATAAAACACTTGTGCCGATCGCAATAAATGGAAAATGCTTCCTTTGTGTGTCAAGTAGTTTTCGTTTTTTTTTTTTCAATGTATGTCGTTCTTGTATCTTCAACATCTTATTATGTTCTCCTTTTAAGCGTTTATCAGAGAGCTGTTGAGATTGGTACCGGAGAATTGCGGGCACATGTGAGCCGTTGTTATTCATTTCGCATATTATTTTTTAATGAAAAGTGGAAATGATCGACTTTGGTTGTAAATCGGCAAGTAGAGAAAAAATTCCGATGATAACCAAATTTATAATAAGCATTAAATGGCCTATCACGCAGACAAACACTCAAAATTACCGAGGTAGAAAGAGAGCGAGAAATAATTTATACCATTGTGATTATTTTCAAAATAATGATAATTTGATTTAAATGAAATTGAAAATCGTTGGTTACGTTGTACGATTGCTATTGGTAAATGAGACAATTTCCTGATGACATAAAAAATGCATTTGTTTTTTTATTATCAACTTCATTGTACGCCATTAATTAACAAACAGTACATTGCTACAAATGAATGAAAATACACAAATTTAATTTACTTGATTATAATAAAAACAAATAAATTCTTTTTTTTCGGTTGTGGCTTGCCAATTTCCAAACGGTTTCGAACACGCAAAATGTCCAACAATTTTTTAACGTTAAATCAAATCAACCACACATTTGACGTGTGTGTACAGACGGGATATTGGTTGTTTGGTCGATTCCACCACAAATCCCAAATGATAAACGAGAAAATAAGCTGGTTTGCAATGCGGAATTTTACAAATCTGGATTTTAGAACTAACACCTTACACATTGTCCATCACCCGAAATTCCGTGTATGTCCATCCGGTTATTTCATGACATTCGAAAAAGAACCTATGTCACCAATTTACTTGGCAAATCGTTCACCATCCGTGTGTATGTTATGCCCCCATTCTGGTCACAATATAAAGCACTTTCATGCGCCAAATATTGACTTAGTTGATTGGACCGTGTTGAAATGTTCGATAAAAAGTGAACGAAACAAATGTAGCTGACATAATAGAAAAATGAACAAGAAGAAAATTCACAATTGACATTGTAAAATTGAAAATAAATTCACATTCCATCAGGTGTGATGCTATTTACGAATAATATGAACGGCAAAATAAAGGTAAATATTTTTGCAGGTTTTATGTTTCCAATTTTGTTGGATGTGTGAGTTGATCGTTAGTTTTTTTTGCATTGATCTCTCATGATTTTTTCCACATTTTAGTTCGATTTTTTTTTTCACTTTATTATTATTTTTTTCAAAGGTATAATAATTCCCGTTATTTTAGCGCAACTTATAGAAAATCGCAATCAAACAAATAGCTAATGTATATTGTCATTGTCGATGCGAATTCAACAAGGGCAAAAAGTAAAACTAAAAGTCACACACAATACGTGCGACCAGTCAAATATCCGTATTCGTTCATAAATACATTTGAAATGGAGCACAGGCGTGCGAAAGTTGAGTGAAATTGTTATCGAATACGAGTACACGTTCATTTAAACAACAAGAGTCCATTAGCGTAAAAAAAGTCAAACACACACACTTTTGTACATATTGGCAAAGGATGAAAAGGAAGTGTCGGATATCATATATACATATACGTATCATTATCGGCTCTTATGTTCAGTGATTTGTTCAAATTTCAAGCAAATGACGTTATACTGAAACGGTGACAATTCAACAAAAGAATATGTTCGATTCACTTCATTCATGCGATAAACTCGTTCAAATATATGGTAAATGCATTCATTTCCCGCGAAAAGAAGTGGCAAAAAACAACCATTGTATACGCATATTTGTAAGTATGTTTCAGGAATAATGGCACATTGCACACGATACGACCTAAAGTTATGTACACTTTTATTAATGAGACGATGTACATGACAAATATAATAGAATGCCCGTTTTGTTAAGACTTTGAATACGATAAAGAGAAAGAGAAAGAGAAAGAGAGAGTATAAATGAAAACAACATCAAATACGAAAGAACTTAGCAACGGGAATAAAGAACTTTAAATATATTCGTATGTACTACCGTTTCGTTGTTTTACTCTCCGTGTCGTACTTTTTGTTTCCCTTTTAATATTGATAGAAAATGTGAGTATATCGAAACGTATTATGTTCATTTTGGTCGATGTGTTCCCGTCATAGCTTCAGCAAGTTGGATTATCATAGCAGAGAGACGGAGAGAGTGAGAGTGAGAGAGAGAGAGAGAACAAGCGTGGAGAGTAGAGAGCAATGCTTGTTTGGCTTTCCACCAAGACATACTGATTCTGATGTGTATTGTGTAGTACTAAAAAGAGGGTATATTTATGCCATTCAACCGAACGCCAGTTTCAGTCTGTTACTAAAGCTCGTTGCTTGCGCATCTCTCAGCTGATTATATTGAGTTATAAAAACAGAACAGCCGCTTATATTCCGCTTTACACATCGGTGTGAACATCGAAACATTCAAATATCTTGCCACGTCTTCGTGCATATACCGTTTCCGTTGAGCAGAAAAATTATTTCGAAATTGAATGCAAACGAACAATTTAAAACTACAAATGAAACAATAATAATCGCAAACCAAAAACATCCGCCGTTGACGCCGCCACCGTCGTAGCCACAGTGTAATATTTGAAAGAAGAATAAAAAACGCGTTCGCGATCCAAAGAGGAAATCATTTAATTTCGGTGCTATTTTTAAATGTGTTTGTGTGCGCTTATTTTCAATGTAATTTGAATACAAACGTTTCGGGTTTTTTTCCCATTTGTCTGCATATTTCCTTGTAAAAGTAGCAAAGCCACACAGAACAACGGTAGCCACGCATAATTGAAAATTAAAAGTATAAAAAAGATACAGTGCGAGGAGTTACCACAATAACACAATAAGAACACAAATAAAAACAAATGAGTTAAGAATTAAAAAGCGTGAAGTTAACCGAACCAATTTCGAACAGTTGAACTTTTAAACCGACGATATTCAAGAAACACCGCATTCGATCTGACGATATAAAGTGTACAATATACGCGAATTTTAATTAAATTGATATATTTCGAAGAGAGTATATTACATTTCACGCACCAAATACAAATCATACCAAAATGAATACCAAAATGCGTCAAACAATTTCCGGTGTTTTACTCATAATTTTATTATCAAATACACACAATTACGGTGCACATGCCGATGATAAAACAATTAACCGCCTACTAAACAATCAAGCTATCGTCAGTCGACAAATAATGTGTGTTTTAGAAAAAAGCCCATGCGACCAATTAGGCCGACAACTCAAAGGTATGTATATAGCATATTGAATTTATTATTAATTGCATTTAAATGCAAAACTTATGGACATTTATGGTATGGAGAATAGATAGAGCATAAACACCGTTTAAAATTAGATTTGGTGTCGATTCATTATTGATGCGAAATTGAGGAGATTTGTGGATTGAAATCAGTAATCGTGGTGAACCGTAACGAAGAAAAATCCACACCATTTCGAATGATGACGTAAAAACATAGATCAATCAAATCATATGATGCTCTTAGATGGTCTATTTTTTGTATCTACTTTTGATGGGCTGGCATTTTTCTTGTCTTTTTTATTTCAAAGCCAAGTCAGACTTTTGAGCAAATAGAGCATGTGTGTGTGTATGTAAGAGAGAGTGGGGGGGTGTGATTTGAGAGTAAAAAAGGGAATACAAAATGGCAAAGTGTGAATAAATCAAGTATGATCCATTCGAGTTACTTTAGAGACAGAATGGATAACAATATGCGATAACGCTGAATTTGGGTTAATTTAATTGAATGAATTGTGATTTATCCTTAATTGGATAAAATCGCATAATTCACGTCTTCTGACATGTTCCTTTCATTTCCAATGGTTTATTGTATTTTTGTGTGATCGGTCACAAAATATCTAAATACGTTTCATTATATAACAACGTCATAAAAACATCAGGCTGGGTCTTCTAATTTCTTCAATTTAATAAAGTAGCTGCTGACCAGTGGAAAAAAAAAGAAGAATCAGTGTCAGTGGTATCAAAGGCACACTTCGTATGTGTTTAAATTGCTGAACTTTAAATTTAATATTATTATTTAAACATGTATGTATGTTATGCTTTCCATCTCGACATTTCGTCCGTCCAAATAAAGTGCGATAAACAAAATAATCAAACGAAAATCGAGTGAAATAAGTATAACGACTTTGTTTGGAATTGAAATGTTTTGTCACTTGCTCTCGCTCTCGGTATGTTTGTTTGTTTGCTTTATGTTCCTCGGCTTGAATTTGTATCAAACAACAAACAAAACAAAAACACACAATCACAACAACAACAACAACAACAAAAACATAAATAACAATGGACTATGAATCAGTAGTGTACGTGAGCTTGTTCATTGGATGCAATGCGAATTACATTTGATTGAGACTGATGAAGGAGTGACAAGTTGTCACAAGCATCACAATGAATTTCTTCTTATCGATCAATTGTAAAAAATTACAGTTTCCGTTATCGTACTTTCAAAAATTACACACTCAGTGTACCAATTCATACGGTAGCTCAGTAGTCAGCATGTATATGAATGACAAAGTGCGCAACTGGGTGCATGAGCACTAGATTTCTTAATTTTGCACGTAGTCCCTTGTATTTGCTGTATTTTTGGCCGCACATAAATTTAATCAATTGTCAGTTTGAATTAATAAAGGGATCTGATTACATTTCTTACATTTTAATGCGAAAACATTGTTGAATGCAAATAACCGTTTTTAGTTTCGAAATTTCTTTTTTGTAAAATCCATTCTTTTTGCAACATTTCCAACAATCATCGAATTATATATAGAATGATATTATACCATTTATTCGATCACATCATCTGCATCAAATGAACATAATTATCTCACTTTTGGTTGTCATTATTTATTTACTTTGTATTTGTTTGTTTGTCGTTTCTTTGCTTGCGTTAAATGAAATGCCATTGTCTGCAGCATAGTTGAATCATTTTAAGTGCAATTATTTCATCACTAATGGTCATTTAATGATGATAGACTCAGTAAACGTCATTTTATCTACATTTAATTCACTTTGATTGTGTGTTCATTTCGGAATTGAAATTTGCCTTTTTATCGACGGTTTGAAAGGATCCCATATATTGAATACATTTCGATTTGATGTGAAAAATTCGGCACCAGAAAACAAAAGACCAGTGAGTAGAAATGAAAGTTTTGCACATGAATCACGTTTGATTTTGCACAGACATCATCCATAAAATGAAATGGGTGAGATGAATGGCAGAGAACGGCAAACACATTAACAGATAAAATTCAACTTGAATTTTTACAAACAATAGAGAAAATGCACTCGTTTCCCTTCCCACCTTCATTGAAATTAGTTATTCATTGTGATGTGTTCGTTCGTCATGTGAATCAGAAGCACCTTTTTGTTCAACATTAGCATGGTTTGGACATTGCATGCATTCTGTTCTTTCTTCACCTTTTTCTCCGATTCGATGAATGGTCCCCCAAGTTTTTATTATACCATTTATTATTTTCCAAATGCACGATGATGATGAGAAATCGTAAATATCGAATGAGCCATGCTAATTTAATGGATATCTCTATTTGGTTTACGTTCCATTGAAGTTTAACATCTCTAAATTCACACAAACTCGATCAAAGTATGCACGAGCTTCTGTATTTGAGTGCATTGATAACAGCCATAATAACGTGATTCGCATTGTTGGCAACAATCACTTAACGACACATCCCATTTACGGTTTTTGGTTTTCAAACTTCGGTTTGCCACCCATTCTTCCGCCAGCCGCTTTTCTCAATTTCCTTTGTTTAGTCAATGTAATTGATACTTGTTTTACACACCAAAACTTGCCAAATTTGCACATTGCTGATGTCAGCTAGTTGCTGATGAAAATTGTGTTTTCCGTGAATGAAAAGAATACACAATAATAATATAAAATTAAATTTCCGTCGCGTGCGTCCATTCTATTTTTCAACAACATTTTCGCTGACAAATCAAGAAAAAAAGGAAGATATCTGATAATGAACGCGATGGAAGAAAGGAAACGAAGTTTTTCGCACAGATACAATGCCGAGCAGCATAATGGTGAAAATGCAAAATTCTGATGAGTTTATAAAGTTATTTATGACGGTGCATGGGCTCGACAGTAAAGCTGAATACAATAAAGTTTTCTTTTTTGCTTCGAATCGCGCTCCGTTTACGTCTATTTGCATCACATTGAAGATATTTCAAGCGTTGTCTTGTTTTGTGCGTTCGTTTATTTCAGTGTATGTGTGTGTGTGCGTACGTTTTTTTCTGGCACTTTTTGTTCGCATTCATTTCGAATCAAACAAAATCAAATCAACTCATTTGTAGCTGTTTGAAGCTTTAATGGAATCGTCCAGCTTGGACCCCCACTGAAAATAATTTTTCTTCATAAAATCAACGGCCAAAAAGTTATTGGACTAGCAGAATCGGTAGGCGAGAATGAAATAAAACAACAAAAAAAGAAAAAAATCATACATGCCACATCCAAAACGAAAATTAAAGAAAAAGAATGTTGTTTACTGAAATCCCACGATATTACGAATTTAAATACCATCATCCGTACTTTTCAGCAGACCTATTTTGTTCAGTGTTTGCAGCGCCCCATTGTAAATATGGGTAATCTCATTTTATCGGCTGTAAGGCAATTGAAAATGTTATGTTCATGTTTTTTCCGTCTTCTTTTTGTTTTCATTAGCTTCAACAATTTTTATTTCTTAAAGAATCAGCATTTTTCTCTATTTAATGGACCGAAAATCATTATTGAATCACGATTTTGTCATTTAAGAACACCAAAAGAAGTATGAGTCAGAGAAAAAGAAAAAGAAAAACAGTAATCATGATGTGTTAGCGTATGCGACGGAAAATATGACTTCACAACGTCACATTTTTTGACTACGACCAGAAAAAGGGATTACCATAAATATACAATTCCATAAGTGTCTCGTCGAATATTTTCACCCGTTTATTTAGCTTTCAATGACCATAGCGCGAAAAGTTTCAAAATTCGTGCAAACGTGTTCAAGAGAGATAAGGAGCATATCACAATGCTGAGATAATTTTTTTTAAACCGACATTACTGATTGATTTGACGACATCAATAATTCTCGTGCGACACCGGCAATTCAAATTGCTGTGACTTGAACACGACATTTTTTTCTATGAGAAAAGGTGAGATGCATTGACATTTTGCTCCAGAAACAACATTGAAAACTCGTGTTTCTACTTTCTTTCAATATTAATTGAGGTCAAACTTATATAGAACGTTAAGGTCGAAAATACTCTAACACCCTAGTTATTTGTTCAAAAATACTCACTGAACTGTATGTTTCTTGAAAAGAATAAATAAAATCAAATTAAATCCCATTCCAGAATTCTTTTTCAATTCGATGGAATATAAATTAAATTTGAAACGTTACAATTTCATCTATTTTCATGATGGAGATTGTGTAAAAGAAAAAACCGTTCCCATTTTACATTGAGAATAGCAAATGATATTTTATCAAATTTTATGATGTGTGCTACTGTTGAATTTCATCACAGTCATTAAATTTCTTATCAAAAAAAGCCCTTTCGAACGGCTTCTACGTCAATCGAAAGTCCATTGAAGCATTTTCATATGATGAAAATAATAATAATCAAATGATCGCATGCCATCATTTGCTCATATCCAGAACATTGCACATCGGATCCATATTAAAGAAATTCCACAAATATTTTCGCTTGTGTTTAATTCATTATTGGCAATCCTTAGATTGCTAGCTTACAACATAGACGGAGACGGCTGTTGAAGTTACACACGATGTGCACAAACTCCAATCGATGAACTGAATGTGATCGGCAAGAAATTAAATGACAGACAAGCAACCACATACATGATAAAAACAGCATTAAGCAATTATAATATGTGTGCAACGGTGATGCTAAACATGTCAGTTCATCAAATTACTCCGTTTATTCGATAAAAATCGATAATTACTTGAACGTATACACGATTCTGTTCGAATCCAGAGCACAAATTTAGCAGTTAAAGTTTCGTTTTAATCACATATAATTAAATTAAATGCCAAATAATGAATTTCGTGCGAAATACTTCGACATCACTGATGGCTTTTTGCTGTCTGAATAGTGCTAGATATTCGCAGCGGCTGCCCAGATGCGGATTAGATGCATTCACTGTACGCCTCTGTATTTGGTACAAAAAAGTTTGATGTGCTGTACAGACGCTGCGAATATCTAGCGCTATTCAGACAGCAAAAAAACCCCATCACTGTTCGATATCGAGATGTGAGCCATTTTGATGAGAGGAAACACAAATTCAATTGATTGTTGTTCTTTTCGTCCAAAATCACAAACATTTGGAATTTATATCATTCCACAATATCAAACACAGTCAATAAGAAAAGTACATATAATATGTACAGCAGTAGTTACATCATTTGAATTTAGGAAAATGGAGTTTCTGGTCAAGGTTTTTACATGAATTGGTGTGAGAAATGAAACGTTTTACGTCGTGAGTATGAGAGATAGATTCAAATAATCATGTAAAATAAATGACCAAATGAAAGTTGATGGAAAGCAGCTCAAAACATTGAATCGAATTACATATTACAAATGTGATACATCACGATTAGGATCTTTGTATTGGGTGTTCTGGCAAAGTACTGCGTTTCAAACTTTATGCAATTTCAAACTTTTTAGGCATTTCTTTCTTTTCCTCTTTCATTCGCCATATCATACGTATCGTTCTCGCTTCGAGTAAACGAAAGCAAATCCAGACACAATAATAACTGAACTGAATAGTTAAATATTTGCCAACGGCAATACAGTCCCAGTTAAATTCTGGCATTCCATTTAAATGTATGCTTTGCACATTCGTTGTTACAAGTGTGTACACAAGCAGGAGCGGTTATTTTGAAAACTGCCAAATAGATAATCGAATCCACCTTGAAACCATCAGTGTTAGCTCATGATGCATATAAAGTACATGCAATTGAACGCGATTGATGCGGTTTGTTATTTTAACGTTGAAGTTCTTTTGCTCAAATCCATAGAGGCTTTTAAAGCGAATGAGTGACTGTATGAATGCATGCACTTCCGATCGAATATATGTAGTTGTAAACATTCGGTGCTTCGTAATATGTGTATGGATAAAGGATTTTTTCTTCAGGCACCGTGTAATTAGCAATGAGAACTTATCATGCGGAACGAACATTGGCAATCATAACGAGTATGGAAAAAAGCATAAATTATTCAATTTCAAAATTCTATACCAGACGAACTGTGTTCCGATTCTGTCCAGTCGGATGCGATACATGTATAAATCATCGTTGCCACATTTGCAATGTTGCCTGCATAATCGAATCGGGCCACCAAGTTTTACCGTTGTCGTCCTTTTTTCCAATTCATTCAATATACATTTGATTTAATTTCAATTTGTGAATTGAACTGTGCAACATTTACATGAGTAAAGTAATTTCTTTTCGTTAAAATCCAAAATGCACAGAGAGAAAAAGAGAAAGAAAAGGGGAAGGAGACAAAGTGAAAATGAATTCCCAACATTATCGTTAGAATTTTGATTGAAAATATTGATTTCGAACGAAAATGAATATATTTTTCGAGGGAAAAAAGATATTATTTCAAGCTTTACAGTACAGTTACGACACACAAAACCGATATTTGTTCTTTGAACTTTTGCAACAAATCGTTTGCACAACCAATGAACCATTTTGACGAAAACTTTGTATCGAACAGATTGTGAATCTGTAGCATACCAATTAGCCCTGTACACATGAATTGATGGCATTGAAGAAGAAAAAGCAAGAAAAAAGGAAATTAGTTAACTACCCTAACCGACAGAATGAAACATTGACAACATGTACCAAATACCAAATAAAAAATAAACATGTACTCTGGTAGTGTTCACGTTTGACGTCTGCTTGTCAGCTGCCATGCCGCCAATACGGTGTGCGCCTAATTTAGATTTGTGATTTAATTATATAAGCTCAGTTGTATTATCTATAATTTATGTGCCATAAACAAGACAGTCTTGAATGAGCTTGAATCAAAAAGCAGGAGCGTGTCGGTTATGTTGGACTGGGTTTTGTGTATATTGTGAGTAAACCTAATAATTACAACATGATCATTTTGTGCAAGCCGATGATAAATGTTTCATTTTATTCGCTTGACTGACATCATTTACTCAGCACTATCAATTAATGGCCCAAACATTACCAAAATACAACTCATTTCACCAGCACGTGTGTATGGAAGAAAAAAAAATTGTGTCATTCTCATACCAATTAGGTAGCTACGTGTACGAGCACCGAACGATTAATAGACAAACTTAAAATCAATTTGGATTCCTTCGAAGCAATCTACATACAAAATGAACTTCAATGCCGAATTTTAACTGAGTGGCAAGTGTATGGCCATCGTTATTTCCGTATACAATGTCTGTAACGATTGTATCGATGGCCGTATTTTCGAATACATTTGTTACCTCGTAGATTACTTTAAACGCAAAATTACCCACTCTTCGAAACGATATAGCACTTGGTATGCAACATTTTCCACCTACACACACCTACACACACACATACACAACAAACACGTGTCCGCACAAACACAAAATGCAATATGAATTTTCAAATTGGATATTTCGTGGCCCCGAAACAGATAATTTTTATTCAAGTGGTTTAACTGTTACATAGATGGATTTGCGTTTAAAGTCGTAAATTGGCACGTGTTTCAATAGGCTTAGGACACGCAAAATGACGCTTCATTACATTAGATTTGATTATATTATATGCGTCATATGAGAATCGAAAAACCACCAAAGTACTTTCTCCTTCACACCCGCAATGAAACCTTGGCAAGCAGCAAAAATACGTAATGCGCCAATATCGAAATATTTTGTTCCAAATTCATTGATACATCAGCTATTTCGATTTGGGGGAGGGTATTCTTCAACTATATCACGCAAACCAATAATACCCATAAAATACCATATATACACGCTTGGATTAATTCACATCGAAAGTTAAATCAATATGAAGTAATCCGATGCATGGAGTGAACGCTTGGCCTGACCAAATTCAATATCCATTACCACAGCCAAGACATTTGGATTAGAAGGCATTCAATCGTTTTTCGACACACACACATACACGCACATACCACATTTTACGTCTCTCAAACAACAAATTGAACGTAAATCGTTTCGTTCGACATATCAAAACCAGTCAGTCAAACCATACACACGGAAAGCACTTAATTTCTGCGTTAAGAAAAACCGGCCCATATCGTCAAATCAAAATCACGGTGCGTTATTCTCATAAAAGATTTATAATTTGAATGTAGAATTCGTCAACCACTGAACGGTTTCGAAAATGAATGTCGTTATTTCATATTTTTTCTTTCGTATAAAAAAAAATCAACGTGAAAAATATGTACATGGTTCATTACAATTCATCTTGGCCACCAATGTCGGTTTGAGGTTTCCTGGGTTTTGCGTTTATCGCGCGTTTTGTTGAATTCATAGACGATCGAAATGTATTATGAAGAAAATACAATAGATTAGCAAAAGTGGTCGTGAAATGTTCCAAGAGTCAACAAAAGGCTTCTCTGCTTCTGTCATAAACGAAATTTATTATTCACTCTTCCTTTATAAACTTTTTTTCGGTATATTTATATAATCCCATTCGAATGAATGGTTTTTTGTGTGTGTGTACGCGCGTGTGTTTTTTTTTTCTTGTTCCAACATTCAAGCCGAAAATGCCGGATAAATAAGCCCAAGTGTGAAAAACAAAAAAAAGTTATTCCATGAACAACAAAAATTTACTTGTGTACATTTTGAAATGGATAGACATTTTCATCATCAAACACATTCCATATTTAAGTTTTTGGTCTTGAAAGAAACAAAAGAATGTCAAATACACATTCAGTCGCTCAATACCCGTTTAGAAGATTTCGCCGTCCGTGAGTGGAGTTTTTAATTTATATTAATTTACTTAAAACCCCACATTTTTCTCTTCACACTTCAATAGAAATGTAATCTGTCGTTTAATGAATGTAAATGTTGAATCAAAGTGAAAAACCGAACCGGTAACCGGTAAATAACCTTGATTTCGGGTATATCCATATGTTGAGCGGCTTACGGATGATGGAATTCTCCTATTTTTTGCTTAAAATACTATTTAGAAGATTGTGCCCATTCGATTTGAATGCAATTCCATTTGAATTCATCCAAATTTCAAGTGGGTCGTCTGCACACAAAACCCGTTCATAAAGTTATCGGCTATTTGAACGCCTTAAGAACATAATCTTCAACCGTCGTCATCAACTCATCTTTTCACATAAATTCAGTTATTTGTCCACAAAACGATAGAAATGGCAATGACATTTTGACATTCTAATATTTATTTTTGTTTGAAATGAAAAGATTCATTGGGGATTCTTTTTTTTTTTAAGTCAAAAGTTTTGATCGCAACACGAATGTCAATGCTGATATCCTAGCTGTCCAATATATGATGAATTGGAATGAACGAGGACAAATGAGACTTGTGGATGTTTTTGTTGAAATATGCTTTCATTTCAACTGGATTCATTCTTTTATTTGACTGAAGAAAGAGATGAAAGTAATTTAAATTATGGAAATCGGTCATTTTTTGTGTCTTTCAGAGATTATACTTTCGAGATATGTATATTTTCGCCGCAGTAATTATAATTCCCGTTCTGCTCACCAAACTGTATATGTATACAGTCATAAAAAGCATTTCAAAAATGGATAAAATCTGCGTGCAGTACTCCTTTTCCGCAGTTTCAAGTTCTTTTTTTCATCACAATTCACATTTACACCAGACGTTTTTAGCTCATACCATTCCAAATGCTATTGTTTATGTATAAACTTTAGCAGAGTTATTTGAAAAAAGGATATAAAAGTACGGACAAGTGCACTCACCACATACTCAGTCATAAACTAGACCGACGTCCAGTTGAATTCTAACGCTTCCATTTTTGTGCGGGAGCTTAATATATCACGAATAGTAAATTATACGTTTACTCAGGCAATGAATTCAATTGGATTGGGATTTATATTTGTAAATGAGTAAAACAATATAACAGTTGCTAAAATCTATTGCTACAACGAAATGCATACTCCAAAAAAAATGAATCATATAGGTCAAAGTATAGAAGAAACTTAGGTGATTGGGATCGATTTAGTCGGTTTGCCGCAAATATAGTTGATTGCATGATGAATTCCGCAGTGGAGCGAATGAGACGAATTTATACAATTGTTATATGAAGGGGTTTCGTTTAGTCTAAGTTTTTGTACACGAGCAATTAAGCTGAATGTCTCATGGGATTGCGTTCAATTCGCACTTCGCACATCAAAAATTTTGTTCAATTTTTAGTTTTGACCAGAGAATCCGTGTTCCGTAACGCCATCACATTAAGCAACATTTATACACACTCAAACCAAACATCACTTTTTTTACCATCCCGTAAGCTACCGGATAATCTAAACATGCAAAATGAGTCAAAAGCTCAAAAATAACATAAACAGTAGGAAAACCATTTAGAAAATCTTTTAACTATCAGCGATGAGAAAAAAGCCCTTGATGGTTTGTGCGATTACTGAGCAAGAGCAAGAAAAACCGAATGTGCTCTGCGGTTAAGCATAGAATCACAAAATACTGAAGTATACAACTGGGGAATTGTTAATTGCAGTAAACGAAAAATGTAGTAAAATTGAAACGATATTCATAAAAGTTGTACGATAGCGAGAAAAAAATCAGCATGCATTCGTCGAGCGATGGCATAAGTTAAGAAAAAGAGATCAATTCCGAAGCATTACCTTTTCACCAGCAATATTCTAGAAATGGCCCAGAAAAAAAATATAAACAGCGAATACGCGCGTTATCGGTCGGTCTTTCGAAATTGAACCGCACCTCCTACTTAGCTTGATTTTGTGTTGTATTCGGTGCTTTTATCGCAATTTTTTCTCCATACCGTCTTTTTTATTTTCGTCTTCCACTTTATGGCGGAACATAACGGCATGTTAACACATATACCATTTGTTAGTCATTTGAACAATCTTCATTTCATGACTGACACAAACGGGCATGCTTTGCCATCGAAAGGGCGTAATTCATGAACGAATGTTTGGATGCATATCATAAGTAACTCCATCCATTTATCTAGTTACCCCGAGGCAGCAGTTTTACCCTTTTATTCATTCTACCTCTCTCGGACATTGATGGAATTCTTACGGTTTGATAAAAGTTCGCTGTCATATGATATTTTACTTCAGACACGTATCAAAAACTAAAACCGACCGAAGACTCCAATGTACACAATGTACGTCAAACAAGGGTCAAAAGAGAAGGATCACTCGATTTTACCAATTACACATAAATCGTTCACTCATAATCGACCAGTTTCGAGAAAAGAACAAGAAAACCAAAAGCAAACAAGACGACCAAGCAGAGTATTTTACGAGCAAATTTTTTTTATATATATTATATTTTCGTATTTTTCATGACAAGTGACGGAAGATAATACTTTGCATAATTTATTCAAAATATTTTCAAGGAGAGAAAGAAATGAGAGAAAACGAACGAAACTGAAAACTAGACCTATAATGAAAGCTACTTCAATGGAGTTTGAATTTATTTTCGGCAAAAACGACAACAGTTTGACACGGCCATATAGTTTTCAATTTTCAGTACTTTTTCAATTCAACGAGCATAAGAAGTGAAAAATAATTTATCATTTCTATCTGCAGTCTATGCATGCACACTGAATTTAGCATCAAATTTCTGATGTAATATGAATAATTTCATAATTGAAATTGACATTTAAATGTTGTGCCATTTAAATCAACTAAATTTTTTTATTATTCATGAATGAAATTGATAAACAAAGAATAGACGACGCTTGGTTATTTGTGAACTTGGTTGTCAATGGCAAAGATATATACTTTTTTCATTTCGAAACTTTTTCAATAACTTTATTTCTGTCGCCGCAACAACAAAAACTACTCATTTAAAATGTTATCGCAAATAATAAGATATTGATATGTAAAGTGAATGTACCTTATTGCTCGAAGGCACATCGAGAAAATCACAATGTTGCGAAAACTGTTTGCAGATTGAAAATTGAAAATTCTTGATATTCAAATTTGGATTGTGAGATAAGGGATTTTCATTTATCCAAGCAACCAAAAGCATATTCAACCACCGACACCAGATGCGATGAATGTCTATTAAATTAAAAGCTTTAAGTGAAAACTGAAAAATGTAGCACGTGACAGAATGATACCAAGTGTGTTGAATGACGACAACAACAATGATCTGATCCAATTTAATACATCTAGATCAGTAGTGCGCGAGGACAGACTTCTAATGGGGGGGATTAATTTTCAAAACTCCATTTTTTATATAAACTTATGGAACACTTTCACAAAAAAAAAGTCTTCAATTTTTCCGCCAAAAATGAAAAAGAAAATTTCTCTCGTCAAAATCACTAACATTTTTCAGAAAATGTTCTCGACAAAATCGTTTAAGAAACTCAAGAGTTTCCCGAACCTAGGGGGCTCCGCTACCAACCCCATCGCACACTACTGGTCCACATGTAAAGTATACAAAAGCACATTGGCAAAGGGCAAGGCGTCACACAAAATAAATGTCACCGATGCAATCAAGATAAACGGAACGACATCGAAAAATTAAATAAGTTTTAATTGGATTTTGTTTGTAACTTGCTCATATTCTTTTATTTTCGTGCTGCACATTTTCAAACCCACTATTGTCGATTTCGTATCAACTGAGAAATTGTAGCCGAAATTTGTTGGACATTTTTTTACTCTATATTTTCTGGGAACACATGCGAATGTATACCCATTGAACATCAACGGCAATATGCATGAAACTCGCATAAATTTCAAGTGCAAAGGTTTTTGGTGTCAATAGGCGATGCCTAAAGGTCTCGATAAAAGGATTTAATTTTAAATAAAAAAATTATTTAATAGATTTATCATGATGTGATTACATACAGATTAAATAGAGATTTCTTGTTTACTTGGCTTTTTGCATGGTATCAATACCACTGCGATTGCTGGTGCAGTATTTTTCACACAAATTTATATGCCAATTCTATTTTGAAACAACTTTTAAAAAATTATTCAGCAATATTCGCATAAATGATTTAAATGAAAACCGTTTTGTTTTCGTGTGCTTATTATGCATTAACATGATGAAATGATGAAAAACATTGTTTCATTTGTATTGGAAAAGAATAAACGTGTAAATTGACGCACGAACTCAAATCAAAACTGTTTAAATTTTAAGGTGATGAGGTAGAGGTTAATTAATGAAAAATTCATATTCGATTGAGCAAATACAAACATTCAAATTTATACGAAGTTTCAGTTTTAATTAAAAAGTATCTTTCAGCTCCAACAACTCCTATAGCAGTCCTTCTATAGTTTTCATTCATTTCGCATAACCGAAATCAAATACGTTCAGTGGGCTCCACAGAAATCCAGATCGATAAATCAAAAGAGAATGCTTTGCACATTTTTTCTCTCTCATTTTCTCCGCCACATGGATTTAAATCGTGATCACATATTGATATGATAAACATCTCTTTCAATTTCAAACTGAGTAAACAAATCGTATGAGTTGTTTGTGCACAAAGATTCGTTGGTTGTGCGAGTCGCCTCCAACTTTTTGAAAATCAACACGCACACACAAGCTCAAACCCATACTGAAATGTTGGTTGAAAGTAAAATTTCGGATTTTTTTCCACTTGGTGATTGTGACATATCCCATTTTCGAATGAGTTTGACCTCAGAATTCAATGTAAAGCGCTCCCTCATTTCGTTTGTTTCATTTTATATTTTTATTCATCATTTTGATGAGTATTCATTGGTTTGATGTGCGCACAGCTGACACGAATGTTAGACATTTCAAGATATTTTGACGCATATCATTTATCTTATAATAATTTAAAACGATAGAGAGCGAGAAAGAGGACGCGTCCGGACCGAATTTTCGCCGCATATATAAATACACAATGAGAAAGAGACAGGAAAAAAAAGATTTGAAACGCATTTTAAATGAATAAGCACTCATTCAAATGTAGCAGACGAATTTTTCGCATTTGATAGTATGAATGAGGTTGCTGATGCTTTTCATCCATTTGTGTGTTTGCCTTTCATCCATTTGTGTGTGTGTGTGTGGCATTCTCAAATTTCACTTTCCATTCATAACGATGTTCAAGAGAATTCGCAAACATTATCATAATGTGTACACTATGCTGTTAATAAAAAGAAGCTAAGTGCAGTGCTTCTGATCTTGATGTGTTTTATTTGAACCATAAATTGTTTGGTAGTCTGTCTTCCCATCTGAAAATGTATATAATTGTGAAAATGTCAAGTCATTTTATATGATTACATCACTGACTTGAAACAAAGGGAAATTCTCTTTCATGTGAATCCGCAAACATTATATCGTCATTTGTGGAGGACAATACATTTCCCAACGACATTTTTCAACAAAATCCAAACAAATATAAGGTAGCTTATTGTTTTGGATGAGAATAAAAAAAGCTTATGTTTTTTTTCTCTTCTTTTCGTGCAAAAATAATTGTGGTCATAGGGACTCAGCTTTCGAGGATCCTGATTACTCCGTCAAAAAAATCTGAGAACGAAACTTTCCAATCAATTTTGTGGAGATTTTTTCGATTGGAACCCATTTTATTTTGATCGCGTAACACATTTATGATCACATTGAATTTTCTTTAGTGGCGCTTTTAACATTTTCTGCTTTGGCTCTGTCTCTATTTTGAAAATGACTTCCTTTGAAGATGAGTGCTAACAGCAGACTGCGATTAGAATTAAAATTAAATTGCTTATGCGCAAGTTAAGTTATTTTTTGGTGAATTTAGTCACATGCAGGTGTTAAACCAATAATTGTATCCATTCATTCTGTTGTTGAAAACAGTTTGTCTGTTGAAATGACCAAACATTTTATGTGGCATACAATTGAAATGAGCAACAATGTTGATTCTGCACAATGCACAAATGATGGAAACCTGGCAATTTTTTCGTTGACATTTGGCATTTACTCAAATGCATTTGAAACATAACAGATGAAGGCAAAACAATACACAAATATTTCAAATATAATTACATAAAGGTGCTAAACAAATACATGTAAGTGACAACGTCTGAGATTAGTAACCATTTCACTAACTCGTTACAGTTGAAACTGTGAATGTGGCACAGTTTAATAGTTTGATGTCGAAATGACTGCAATAATGAGAAAGTTGGAATAACCATGCATTTTCCACTAAATACCGACAGAATGTCATCGGCGTTGAATAGCTGTACGTTGAGATAATAACAATAATAACAATGAAACCACAAACTATATCCATCTCAAATGAATTGCGTCTATGACAGCATTCATGTTATCTTTTCACGTCAAAGCATATGGTAAGGTGCAAATGTATGTAAACTTCATATGTCAGATGTGAACGCTTCGTTCCGTCATGGTGATGGTAATTTCGAGACATGAACAACATAAATTGACATGTAACATAAATAGACTTGATCATGTCGAAGAGGATAATATGCTCAAATTATATCATTAAAGTTATTTGCACGAAATAATTAACTGAGTAAAATTCGTTCCAGCCGAAGCTTCCTAATGAGCAATAACACTCGATTTTGACACGGTGAAATTGTAATGCTTTTACAATGTTTTTAAATGGAAGGATTATGCATGCTTACTAAAAATTATTGATCATTGGGTTGATTATTTCAGATGGGTACATATTTTTCTTTTGAGATATAATAATTTATTCGAGTAAAGAACAAAAAAGTATAATTATCGAGTGATATTCGATTTTGGGGAGAAAAAAAATTGATAATGTGGTAAATTCATCGATATGCTATAAACTAAACTAATTTTGTGTATATTTGATTGAAACTACCATTACGTTTCATTATTAATTATCAATTAATAGTATTATCAATCGATTAGAAAATCATTGAAATACATAAAATGTCTGAAACCACCAAACTTAATGGTCTTTATGAATTGTAATCGCGACAATGGATCGCGAAAATAAAAAACTATTTTTATTTTACAATTTTTATTTATTCATAATGAAATTAAACGAATTGCATTTCAGCTCATAATTTTAATTTTCATTGATTTACACCAGCCCAAACTTCGTTCAAAAAATCATGACAAAAAATGCAACAACTCTATCATTCAGGCATGCGACAAATTGCGGTAGTTCAAAGAAAGAGCAGCACGTATACATACAAATGAGTTGGACTTTTTTTTATTTTTTTTTTATTGGGAATAATTGAATAAAATCGTTGACAGAATGAGTAGAACCACGAAAAAAGTTGAATTGGGTAAGTGACCTTTATCGCACGGTGAAATTTACAAGAGCACATTTGACAATTGAATCAATCAATTCCCATACTACAATCTACAAAAATAAATATTTTCAATAAGCAAACGACGTGCACAATATTTTAAATTTTCCACTCAGCCTTTTTTCTCAACTTTTTCCATTATTCAGTTCGATTAATACGTTCAATTTGACTTTTAAAAGCCCACTGACAGTTTTGCTTTTTGTCCAATTTTGTCTCTCTTTTTATTTAAAAAAAGGTCACTTCGTAACTTTATGTTGTTTTTTTTTATATTTGTGAGATTATTGTGTTTGATTCGAATGCATAAATAAGATGAATAAAACGATTAATTGCACACTTGTTGAAATGATTTCCATACATACAAAAACAAAATACTGGAATCAATGATCCATACGAAAAAGCATGTTTGCATTCTATTCCATAGTATTCGCTTCTTTCCATATACTTTTCTGCACACCACTTTTGGATTAAACAAAAACAAAAAAAACCAAACATTGTCTGCAGTTGACATCTGATATTATGTCCGCAAATAAATGAGCCCTTTTTCCGTTTAGCGTTCGTTGTTTATGTCTAATCCAAAAATGTGACCAGTGGAGTCTCTTTTTTGCATAGTTAATGTTCTATTGTCTCGTCGTTATTCAGTTTGTTTAAAGTGATTACAGAGATTTAAAGAGAAGGCAAATAACTTCAATAAATAATAAACACAATTGCAAATGGAAAAATATCACATGGACTCTGAAATGCATTCAGAATTATTCAAGCGATTTTCTATTCGGTATACAAATAAATAGAATGTACAAAACAAAATGCGACAGGAAAAAAAAGAGAGATGAGCGGATAAAACAAATATTCTTGAACAATAAACTGTTGCCCAGCGTTTACTGACTGCCGTTTATGGAAAGTACAATGTGCCGATCTTATTTTGCATATGACAAAATGCTGTTATTGTTACAATCTTTTTCTTGCCTTACAATGATACTCGGTATAATTTATTCACGGCAGCACTTAAGACATTTTATGCGCTTTCCCAAACGCACTCCCTTTCGAGACTTGCAAAAAGAAAAAAACACAAACACACACACACACAAAATAATGATCGGCTTTGTTCTCTGAATTTTCACTGCCTAAATCGTAAATGCTTCATGTTTCAGCATATTTGGGCACATTGAACGAACCAACCATTGTACTTCAGTCTTTCATTCTCTTTCGTTTTCCACATATCACAAATGTAACAATCAATGTTCTTTGGTGTATCGTGTCTGTGCATGTTTGAATCAAAATCCAATAATCCTAGTTGCAATTTAACATGTGTCATTGTACATTCAAGCATAATGCTGTTACAACACAATTTCTCTTTTTCGATTTCCAACCATCTCAGCATACTATAAAAAAATCGACTCGGCCTGTGCGCTCTACATACTTTATACAATTTTCATGTGCATTGTCCATCTCTCGTTTGCTTTCATTCTTTCGATCTCTTAACATTCGGCTTTCTTCCTTTCCATACTCTATCAGTGCGTGTGTGTGTGTGTGTGTTGAGTTTTGTCGTTTTGGGACCTTATTACATTTTTTAAATTGTCAATAGATCGAAGCTGGCTTGCATTTTCTGCTAAATTGATGCAATGATTCGATCACAAGATAAGAACATAATTCACTATACTCACATGAGAATGAAAATAACAAAAAAAAGGATGTCGTTAAGGTTTACATTCATATTTTCAGTTTGGAATGGGAAATGATTTTTCACGATTCTTCACATCAAACAGTAACGATGAAATGAATCGTGAAATTATTGTAAAACGTGATTCGAAATGAAAACACATCGAATCGATGTGAAAAAAATCTACCTTTTATGAAAAGGTAGTCATTTGATTGACACAATTCAACTAGTTTTTGAAAATGTGGATCTTTTTTATTGCTGAATCTATGCTATCTTTGGACAACTCTTGAAATTTCATCTAACTAAGTAGCCGAACATATTTTGAGCTTTAAATTCTTCTTTGAGTTTTGGTCGCCAGCAGAAAAAGATAGAAATAGATTTTTTTTTCAAAAGTACGTGACACATGAAAAACACATAGCGTGCTTGCGTTTGAGTCACTTTCCATCGTCATAATCATCGCCATCATCATTGTGAAATGGCTTTTCTCGACCCATTTACCAATTTAACAAATGGAACGCTAATAATGTTGATGTTTTTACCGAAGCGCAAAGAAAAAGTTAAATGGAGAAATCGAGGCGCATATTTGGGTGCTGCATTAAATGCCATTTCTGCAGACAATAATTCCACTTTGGAGTAACGTTGAAAATGTCTTTCGTTCCGTATAACTGGCGCATTGTTCAATATGTTCATTGTGAAGGAAAAACGTTTTGAATTCCTTTTATCTTATTATCTTAGTAAACGCGATAAGTTCATGACGAAAAAAAGCACAACTTAGCTCACTTATTGCGTATGAGGTATGCCAAGGAATATGATATTTTGTGTCATCACAAGGTTCTTAAATTTTTATCAAAATTGTGACAATTTTTTACTTTTTAAAAATACAAATGAAAATGAATGGAAATAGTCTATAAAAAAATGTCCATTGTGTGTTCATATTAAGGGAGTAATTACACAACAAAAGTTGGCTCTTATCATAGCAACCAGAGGTCCGAGGGGATAAATTAACCCCCTTGAGAGTGGATTTAAAAAACCCCATTTACAAATTGTTGAAAATGTTTCATCAATTCAAAAGTGAGTACCTCTTTTTAGCTCATCAATTTACATTTTTGAGAATTTTTGGAAATAAATCTTTCTTGAATCGACACCGTCAGAAGCTATGAGTCTTATGAATTTTCGAGAAAATACAATATAGCTCAATATACATATTGGCGCTATTATTGCTAAATGAGCGGTCAGTACAAAAAAATGCTTGATGATTCAGAAAATGAAATCTACTGTAGCTGCGCAACATTGCTGTATTTTGTATTGTGTCTTATGTGACATAATTGTGGTAGAAAAACTACATTACTCAATGCCACCGAGTGGCACGAGAGGCTTCCATTGACGGAGAAACTCTACATGCCATAAATGATTATTTGTAATCAAGGGTGTTATCTGTACGGATTTCCCGTTTTGGTTCTCTTTCACTACAACTCTTTTAAATGTATACATATATGAAAAGGAATGAACAAACAAAACCAGGTTTTTTTTATTGATTACAAAAACAAAATACTGGTAAACAATGCCTGAAAGGAAAAAAGGAAACCAATGGATATCTACATCGAAAATTTTATTGTATATGGTGTAAAACCGAAAACTTCATTTTCTTTATTTGGACACAAAAATAGTCATTATTATATGGTTTTCATGATGACACTTTCATAACTTAACATTGAACAATCGATAATACGACGAAAGATAGCAAACCTATATCATTCATTGTATTCGGTCAAAAAATAATAAATGTGCTTAACGAACACAAACCAAGCGAAAGAAAGTCAAATAATTACTATATTTCTTCGCAAGGCAGGACGCATTAGCTGTTGAATAAACATAATTATTTTTGATGACGGGATTTTTCCGAATGTATTTGAACAAACAAAAATGATCGCAAAAGCGAAATAATGAAAAACAGCACATCCGATAAAGTATGATAGGTGACTGAGCTGCTGTTTCATTGTTTGTTGCATGGCATTTGGCTAGCAACGACGTTCAACATTGTCTGTATTTATAAAAGAGATTTAAAATCTGCTCTAGATTTAATCCTGGTTACCGTCTACATTCTTTTTCATTCTTATCGCACATTTTTGCTTTTTCAAGTCTGCCACGCAAACATCAAAATAGATGAAAAGAATTTTAATGTATATTTACACATGTATTTTCCACTGAATCAGAATCGTGCAAGCAATGTTTACATTCAACATTCGCATACGAATCCATTCTTTTATTCTTTCTCGGAACAAACACAATTTAAGTGAAGCTTACATAGCCAATACAAACATATATAATCCTAAAGTTAGGCAATTAAATCAACCATTTTCCAAAAATTCAAATAGCTTCTTTGGCAAGCTTAAACGCTTAAAGTTGTCGACGAAAGCCGATAACGCGGTTAACATTTTTAGTATATTAGGCGGTTGCATCTTTATATGATCGAACATCGATACAATTCTTCTGACATTTAATTTTTGATTAAAAATGTTCAGCGTCAACATGTTTCGATAACATCACAATTTAGTGTCAAATAAATTCAATAGGTATGATTATGATTTCACAGCATGAATAACACAGCAAGACAGTGTGAAAAAAGGGGATTTTATCGGTTTGAAGAGCCATTGATAAAGCAAGAGAGGTTATCATCGAGTGAACGAAAAACTGTGCACACATTGATACATACGTAGGTTGCTCCATAATTTTTTTTAAAATGGTACTTATAGTGTTGCCCGATGTAAACCATTGTCATATTCGTAAAGTTTGATGTTTTGGTATGTATTCGTGCCCTGAACCTTTTGTCGTACGAACGCTATTTGTATTGTTTACAGTGACTGGTAAACTGCGACTCAACGAAAAAATGAATTTTACACGTGAAGATTTTGGTAAAATGATTTACTACGATTTTCGAAGTAAATTATCTCAACAACAGTGTTTCGATCGACTTCATTTGGCCTTTGGCAATGAAGCACCAACCCTTCAGACAATTTATAACTGGTACCGAGAATTCCGTTGCGGTCGTAGTTCGCTCAAAGACGAGTTTCATACAGGTCGTCCAAAATCGGCTGTTGTGCCACAAAACATCGATGCTGTCAGAAAACTGATTATGGAAGATCGTCATGTGACCTACCGTGAGATTGAGGCATCTTTGGGCATTTCATCCCACAGCATACATACAATTTTGCATGAACATTTAGCCGTAAAAAAGATTTGCTCTCGTTGGATCCCACATAAATTGACCGATGAACAAAAAATGGCTCGTGTGAGTTGGTGTAAAGAAATGCTCAAGAAATTCAATCGTGGTGCTTCAAAAGACGTTAATAAAATCGTCACTGGTGACGAATCGTGGATATATGCCTATGAGCCCGAAACGAAACAGCAGTCGACTGTATGGGTCTTCCAAAATGAAGATAACCCAACGAAAGTTGTTCGAGCAAGAAGCACTTCGAAGCGAATGGTCGCCTGTTTTTTCGGGAGAAGTGGTCATGTGGCAACCGTTCCACTAGAGGATCGTAAGACCGTCAATTCTGATTGGTATACCACCATTTGTTTGCCCGAAGTGTTTGGTGAAATAAGAAAAAACAACCACCGTCGCAAAATAATTCTTCATCACGATAATGCGAGCTCTCACACATCTTTTCAAACTACTCGATTTTTGACCGGTCAAAACATCGAACTGATGGGTCATCCACCGTACAGTCCTGACCTGGCACCCAATGACTTTTTTTTGTTCCCAAGCGTGAAGAAAAAACTACGTGGTCAACGATTTTCGACACCAGAAGAAGCAGTTGAAGCGTTCAAAACACACGTTTTGGAGATATCAGTTTCGGAGTGGCACGAATGCTATGACAAATGGTTTCATCGAATGCAAAAGTGTATCGATCATCTCGGGGAATATTTTGAAAAACAATAAAACCATTTTCGACAAAAAACAACTGTGTTATATATGTTTTTAAAAAAAATTATGGAGCAACCCTCGTATAAGTATAACGTCAAAAAGATATTTGAACGAAAATTACACTTGGCAGTAAAATAGCAGACAGTGTCTATAATCGAATCTTTTGAAACGTGCCACTGTTGCTGCTGTTGGTGTCGCCAACGATGAAAATATTTTTTTTTGTTGAATTTTTGTTTGCTTTGTCATCCATTATTCTCGATTGCCTGCAGGAAGATTTGTTGTCGATTCAAAACTTACGAACACTCGTGAATGTGGCCAAACGAAAAATGAATAGAAGAGAAGAAACAAACGAAAACAAAAGAAACAGAAGCCTCATCAGAGACGACGAGGGAAAAAATGTGAAAAGCAAAAAAGAAATTGCCTAACTTTATTCACTGCTTGCAATTGTCACCTTATTGCCATTGAGATATACACTTCGTTACAGTTCTTTTAAAAAAAAATCGCCGTGCCTGTGCCGATATAAATATATCGTCACATCAATCGATTTGTCGTCATTTTCATTCATACTCTGTCGATTCTCCCTTTTACGGTCCTTTGACGGTCAATACATTTTCGTTCCTCTACCTACCGAGATATCCCATCGATTCGACACAACAAACGATATGAGCAATTCAGCTACATGACGCATGTGGTCGACCGTGATTTTCCTACATTATTCAATACAGCTGAAGCGTAAATGTGTTTGAAATGAAAACAAAAACATGAGCCAACGTTTGATTATAAGTGTGTGTATTCGTGCGATCTATTGTTTTATGAATCATCGTTTAGGTCACATCGTGTCACAATACACTATATTCAATTGTCAGTTGATAAGCGCCAACCAGAAAAAGATATCAAATAAATGAATGCGTACGGATGCCACACATACAAATACACATATAAAATCAAAACGTACACCAAGGACCACCACTCTTACATACGCACAGTCAAACAATAAGTCAAACTTACCAGTAATAGAGACAAACGAAAAAGGGCGGAAAAAAATTAATAAAAATAAAATTGATAAAGCATGAAGAATGAAACCATTTTTGTTTGCCAAAAACGCCCAACAAACGAGACAAATACCATATACAGGCACTCAATTGAATGTCACGATTTCGAAGGATCTGTCTGTTGAATCAAAATGGCATTTCGAGAAATTCCCAGCAGATTCATTCAATCATTGTGAAACCATCACACACTCACATTCCATGCAATTGTCTATCTTTTTGTGCCTTTGCCGTTTTATGATATATCATATACATTTTTTTCCATTTCACTTTTGTAGTTGGCACATATTTTTTTTCTCTCTCTTTATAACGTTAAATCAACAATACAATAAGACACAAATTAATTTTCTACTGTTTGTGTATGTGTGTTGTGTTGAATTTCCTGAAATTATTTCCAGTGAAATCACATTCGCTCTAAGAGCAATTTTGTGTTTGTTTGCTTTATTTTCTCTCGTGTGGTAAATTGTGAAATGCTGCTTTTTGTTTTCATTGTTGTTTGTCGAGCTATGAATCGAATAAAATTCCCATCAAACATATGTAAAATGTCAATAATGAAAAATTATTTTCAATTCTTTTTGCAACACACCGTAACAAACACACACTGGATATATGAATTTATATCCATGTGACTTTTAAATTGTACGCATAAAAAAACGCTTTTTTCATTCTTCAACATATTTTTTATTCATCACGTTCTTTTTGTTTGTATATATTTTCAGCCGCTTTGCCCGAAGTCATATTACGGAATTGTCGCAATTGTTCCCCACAGCAGGCGCAAAATGCTCAGAAATTGACGAACTTCTTACAGACACGTTATCCCGATGTTTGGGCGATGTTGATTCGGAAATATCGTGGTGTCTAAAATGTTAGAAGAAAGAGGAGAAATCATCATGCAAATAACACCACATAAACACACAAACACTTCATTTCTTTTTTCCAGAGAGCATCAAGACACAACAGTGAACCAATCAACTATCGTCATAGGCGTCGAATGCATTTGTTGTTTTGCACATGGGATATTGTTACAATAATCCCCAAAAGCATTCAACCGCAAATCCAATCGCACCGACACACATAAACACACACAAACACCGCTACCTTTTTTGAACGCAAAAATATCATGTCATTTGCTAGGCATATGAATACAAACATTTTAAATCTATATCCTATTTACACGTCAATCAAATAACATTTAACTTAAACTGATTCTACCAATACAATGATATCTTTATCCGAATTTTATCCAAACCAAAATCAAGACCAAAAATCCAAAATAAAATAAAAGAATAAAAAAATCTGTATCTCATCCAGACATTATATTGAGATATTTTCAGGCAGCTGAATCACTAACCAGACAATATATTTGGATTTTGTCATCTAGATAGTTCATCTGGATAACGTTGGGAGATGATACGGAGTGAAAACAATAGAAGTGATGTATAGGTATAAAATACTACCATAACTATAACAATCACTTCTATTGTTTTCACTCCGTATGTTGATCTAACGTTATCCAGATGAACTGAAATATCCAGATGACAAAATCCAAATATATTGTCTGTCACTAACTAATGTCAGGCGCTGAAATGGAGTGGAAACAATCGAAACGATGGTTAGAGTTACAAAAATACTTTGATTTTGTCCATCACTATAGCAATCACTTCTATTGTTTTCACTCCATTTCAGCGTCTGACGTTAGCTGAATCAGCTGCCGGAAAATATCTCAATACAATGTCTGATCTCATCAAACCGATTCGTAGATTGAACATTATATCAATGTAAACATTAAATCTGAAACAATTTGACAGCATTCTCCAAATATTTATTGAAAACAAAATAAAATGAATAATTTAAAATAAAAGTGAACATATAAATTTAGCAATTCAATGTGCTCTATGTTACTGATTCAATTCCAGTTGAAATTTTTTAGCTCATAATATAAGACAACACACAAAAACACACGTATTATCTAAATAACAAACAAACATGAAATATATTCAATCCAAATTTATTCGCATCTAAATGAAGAATATTCGTAAATTGATTCCAAAAAATTTAAATAACAACAAAACCGAGTAGAAGTTAAATAAAAATTTACTTAAAAATATAAACTCCTCGCATTTTTTTTATTTCATTTTTTTGACAAGGATATTTCTTTTTCATTTCATCGAATGCTTTCGAAATTGTCGTTAATCATTTTTTGTTGACCAACATTTTTCGAGTTAAATATTTAAAGCTGTTTGAACAATGGAACATGGTAACGATGACACAAATCACATAATGAAATGAACAGAAAGCTTTAACAGTGCCATTTTCACAATGTGATGTAATCGAGATCGTTTGCAAAATAATAAATAAGCACGAAACTTAAAACAAAAATTCAGCGTAGCTTGTAAGTGCCAACACTTTATGGATAAGTAACAAAAATGCGTTCTCTTTCTGTTTGATTGTCTTTTTCTTCATGTGTATTGCTCGCTAACGGTTCTGTGATCTGAGATGGCGATTGAAATTCCCGTTACAAATCGATTTTAATTTATTGTTAGCTTTTTTACAGCACGTATTGTGCGGAAATGACTATAATAGCGAAATTCATTGTGTTTCGAACTATCTATGGGATCACTTTTTTTAAATAGTACTCAGCTCCAAGAATAAGCATCGCAGGAGAACAAAAGAAAAAGATGAAGAACATACACGAATATACGTATATATGTCATTGCTCCTGACGTTATCATCAGTAATGAAGTGCTTTACACTCGGCTCCGGTGATAAAACGAAGAATAATGACTCCATATGATTTATTATGTCGCTTTCTTATATTTGCTCAGTTCTAATGCCGTTATAAATGTTCCCTCGTTGCATACAGGAATATACAAATATCATTTCGTACACATACGTAAAATAGAAGAGGCCGACGAGAAAAAAAATGAAAAAATTCAATGAAATTTGCCAGTTTTGCTGTCACGAATTCATGCTAAAATATTACAATTCAATTTTTTTGACATCTGATGTACATCAGGTGTACATACACCCAGAAGAGAGAGAGAGAGAGAGAATTGTTGATTTTATTTATTAAATGTAGGTGGCGCATTGATCACAATTTGGATAAATTTATGGGTATCTTTATGGTCTATGAATTATTTTTATAAGATTTTTATAAATAAAAACACTAAATCCAGATGGCACTGACTGTCTTGCTCGCCGAAAACTCTTCCATTAAGCTATATAAAACGTATTGAGCCGTTGAAAAAGATGGACGGATGAAGGAACATATTCAGACGTCTAAAGATAACTCATAATATAAAACGAAAGTCTAATTTGGTGAAGCATACCAAATGCACATTATGTCAGTTGTCAATTGACTTTCGAGACGCACAACCCAAAATTATGATCGCTAAAAATGAGATATAATATTATTTGTAATTGCAGTTGGCGATATCACATTACAATAAGTAAGACTTTTGATATTACATGTTGATTGTTGTCTTTGTCATAATTTGGTGCGTATGTTATTTTACTGTGCATCATACGTACTTTTCGTCGAAAGAAGAGATAGCATAAATCTTTCTCATCCTGAATTCATATTTGTAATGCTTATTTGATGATGTTACAGAGAAAAAAAAATAAGCTTAACTGAATAGAGATAGGTTTAATAAATTGTGCTTTCTCGTCACTTCGACGTGGTGTAGAGAGCGAGGGGGTGCTTAGAATATAAACAGGATAGAAGTGAAAGCGAAACCGAAAATAAGCGAACATTGAACAAGAAGTGAACATTCACAAATCAATAGATAAAGCGCCACCATGGAACGAGATTTCGTTGCGAATCATATATGTATCGGTTTGTGAATGCTTGACACGAAGATAAGTCAACAACATATTCTGAAAACGAAATCAATACAAACACGGAATCCAATTCATTTACCATCAAAATGAAACGCCATTGAGATGAATAAACGTTTATTGCCGAATGAAAATAGTATTTGTTTGGGTTTCCTTGACAAATACATATCGTTGTCTCGTCCCAATTGATTATTGTTTGGAGCAACAGGAGAAAAAAAAACTTGTTGAAAATGGACGTATGTATGTTGAAAAATGACAGAAATAACACGAATAATGAAATTGCGACCTCTTTGACATGCAAATGATGCGATGCTGCAACTGAAATGAAAATTACAAAATCAAATTGAAAAGGTTTCATTAAATTCAAAGATCGTGCTATGTACAACTGTATTATATACGGGATGCAGATCAGCAACACAACCAATATCAACTATTTTATATTCTATATTGGTACTTACTTCCATGTTTATGAATTTATCACTGAGAAAAAAAAAGTTCATTTGTAATTTTTCCGATGAAAATCACAATGGTATTTGTTAAAATAAATTCAGTGTCGAATCATTGACAAAATGCCATTTGATGAATGCCATTCATTTTCCGCACCTATTTACATGATAAATTCGTACTACAGACATTTTAGTTTTCATCTCACGTGACTTGGTGACTTTCGCTTCTCATCTACGATTGCGAAACTGGCAATTTTCTTTTATTCTCTGTAAGCTTTTTCTTATGCGGTATGTCAATTCACAAACCATTCGCTACATCAAATTGTTTTATCTCATTTCGCTTTTATTATTTTCGTTTCTTTTTTTGTCTCTTGTGAGAGACCATCAGTCAATGTGCAGGGACATAAGTTTTGCGCGCTTCCAAGAAAATTGATTTTATGTCGTTTATAAGCCTCTTTTAAAAGTCACTGAAAGAAGAATAAGAAGAAAAAAAGAAATGAAAAATCTGTTAAAGAAGCTTATATTTTTCTGTTATTCTTTTATTCTTTCGCTGTTATAACATATAGAGACTCGCTCCTCGCCTCCGTGTATATATATAGATATATTTGCTTTTTATTCAATTCATGCTTTGAATTCGACCTGATTGCGCTCTCGATATTGCGAATTATATTTATATAGCGTGTATTTATTTATTTATTTTTGAAGATGACGTACAATTTCATTTTTTTCTTTCTTTGTATTACTATTGCTGTATAGAATATTCGACTATATCTATATCTAGGGGGAAAGCGCTATTCATAGAATTCAATGGGATTGGGATTTATATGAGTTGATTTGAATCGGTTTGATAAGTTATTTGACAGCATGAAATCAAAGCATCAAACTCTAGGGGGTAGAGATATTCACCGAAATTGAAGGTATTCTTGGTATTCTCAGTTTTAGACGAAATGTCAATGTATTCAGCAACGTATCACAATGTGCACTATATGAATATTATCTACCAAAGGATCGAGTACTATCTGTCAAAATATTTCCCCCTATGCCAAGCGAAATTAATTCGATATACGGCGCTGATGTAAATGTCACTCTGTCATTTCACAATAATACTTTTTTGGCTTAACAATATATAAGCTCTTCATTTAAAATGCATACACATTCATAATTATTGAATCGTTGAAAAAAAAACATGTCATAAAATATTTTTCTAACATTTTTCATTGAAAAATTTATTAAAAAAATTTTTTTATAAAAAAATTAATTTGTTTATAAATTACAATAATTTCAACAAAACATGTTTCATCGATTAAATAAGAATCCAATGTAAAAAGTAATGACAATGCGACACCTACCGTAAAAATGCAAAAAGAAACTTAGTTGGTATCCATTGTAGCATGTTTGTCCACCATGACAGCATCTTCGTTTTACTTGACCAATCACAGAGAAGCAAAACGAAGATGCTGTTATGGCGGACCAAAATGTTACAATTCCAAATAAGTTTCCTTTTCTATTTTAACGGTAGGTGTCGCATTGGTATTACTTTTTACATTAGATTCTTGTTCAATCTATGAAAAAAAAAATTGAAATTATTGTTATTTTTAAACAAATAAATTTAAAATATAGAGAATTTTTATGATAAACGTAAGAAGAATATTTTATGATATGTTTCTTTTTTTTACTCGACCGTTCAAAAATTATGCATGTTGAATGAAGAGCTTATATATTGTCAAGCCAAAAAATGTATCATTGTGGAATGACATAGAGTGACATTTAAATCAGCGCCGTATATCGGATTTATTTCGCTTAGCAAAGGGGGAAACGTCGTACTCGCTCCTTTGAAAAAAAACTTTTTCAACGCCATTAAGTGTATGATTTCAATTGGTTTAATAAATGCACAAATAATTTTAATAAAAATAACAGAAAGAAAACAGAAAAAATTACAATAAATGTAGAAATGGAAAAAAACTGGAAGTCTTTATTACCGATATCAATTTGACATTTGGTAATCACGGTATTCACATTTTTAGTACAAATAATCTTTAAATAAGTTAGTATTTGTCGTATTTGAAAATAGATATAATACCATGACAATTTGGAATTCATTCATTTAGAAAATAATATTATATTCTTTAATTTATTTATTTTTTATATTATTGCATGTGATATTCATGCATACATCGGCAACTCAACTGTAAAGTATCGAATTTATTTAAAGTGATTTTAAATATTTACAATTTACTCACAATTACAACGTTCTATTGGAATTGGTGTCTTCCCCCTTGAAGTTCTAGTTCTTCACTATATATATATTGTAAATATAGAAAGAATACTCAGCCAATCATATTTCTTTCCGTTAATAGATTTGTTGTTTCGAAAAGACGGAAATAAAGACAAAAAGAAATTGAAAAAAGGAAAGAGAAATTGTTCATTCTATTTATATATTATTTTACTTATTACAATGTGGTTTTAAATCATGAATTGATTGCGAATAAATGACATTGTTGAAAAAAAAGCATCGCTAAGATTTTCAGGTTATCAATGATGAATATTGTAAACAAATCTGACTCATTCCATTCTTTCATTGTACGAGTGAACAAAGAGATCCGAATAAGTTTCATGATTGCAACCATAGTGACATATTAAACATAAGTTTTGTTTCAATATCGAGATGAAATCACTCGCATCCGCTTTAAAATTGATCTTCTTGATTCGATGGCAATGTGTAAATATTGTCGATTTTATTTGCCATCAGTTTGCTCAAAAGCATGTTAGCTTATATGGTAGCAATCAAGAATCTAAAGCAAAATTCATCCAGAGCTCAATTTTTATTGCAAATACTCTGGGGAGAATGTGCTCATTTCCTGTTGTCACGTTGGAAAATAAAATATTTATAACAAAAAAACTACGTACTCACTTTTACCAAAATCCACTTGGTGAATTTCGAACAAACAAGTATTCGGTTAAGTATTTGGGAAATTTGTATTCGTTTGACTTATGTGCATTGCATTGCAAGGAAAAAATCGAAATGGCTGTCTCGCGAGTATATTTGAGGAAATTGGATACAAGCACAGACAGAATTATACGAAACAGTGAATCGATATAGCAATGCAACAACCTTGAAGCTATATTATGTATGCAACATAAACCATGCGGATCCAAGTTTAGTTTTGTTTATCGAAAGGTTGAATGTGCTGTAAAAGTTCGCATACACATTATTTGTGGTGAATGTTTTCCGTCAGCAGTGCATTTAAATTTCGGGGTACATGTTCCATCCTTCAATATCAATGCAACCCAATGCATTGAAGTTTCAGTTGTATTTTTATTTTATGTTTGGTCTTTTCATTCACCATTTGAAAAATAATGTATATCACAAGCAGTAACTCAACTGCATATTTTATATAACATAATGCGTTGTGTTAACTTCTTTTTTCTCTCGTCATGGTAACGAAAATAGTTGATATAGAAAATAATTTTGACTACGAAACAATATAAACATCTTTCGAACAATGTATTGAAGAGTTGACAAACTAGATTTGATACCAGACAACAACTATTGCTCACACTGACGATCGTTTTTGTGAAATTCTCTCGAGAGAATTCGTAATTTCAATGATAAAATTGATTGAAAACAATACACTTTACTAGCTCATAAAATGTATGGTGGCTTACAAGAATTTGCAATGCACATGTTTAACTTTGCACACGTCAGTTTACGTTCCCATTTTTAAGCACAACATCAATTAAGTACTAAAATTGTTACAAGACTTCAGCTCTGGTTCAATATAAGCCACTTGGTGCAAACTAGAAAAAAAAAATGCTTACTTCACAAGAATTTGAAATCTGTACAATGTACATATTTCCACAGGAACCGTATATTTTCAAAGTCGCGTTGAACCGTTTGCATAAAATGTTCGTATCCATGGTAAAATGGCAAAACTGGAATCAGTTCCAAGGGATACATACGTGACTATTTTTCACGTTTGCAACAAAAAAAAATATATTTGTTTCAGAAATTTGCATATAAAAGAGAAACAGATTCCAGCAACATCGAAAATACCCACTTAATGGACGTTATGTTCGTTTTTTTCGCAGCAAAATTGTCTCTTACTTTTTTATATTAGTTTGGTGGAGAAAAAAGTAATTCTGCAAGAGATGTGAGTGCATATAAATTTGCAATATTTTACAGTGATGGTTGTTTCCTATCTGAATAGCGCTAGCTATTCGCAGCGCCTGTACAGCATTGCTGCCCAGATGCTGAATCGTAGCGGTTGCCGCACGCGCAACACACTTCGTTTGTACCACACAGAGCATATACGTTCGCGTTCGTTCTCTGTTCGACATGCGTTTGTATACTGACTATGGTATTAGTGTATCATACTCTGTGAGCTCACTGGTTACTTAGACTATATGACAATATGTTGTGTGGTACAAA